>NC_086251.1:31273356-31568566 GCF_021018805.1 Prinia subflava
CTTCCCAACCCAATGCCATTATCTGAGGAGAAAAAGTGTGCTTCAGTTTTGGTTTCAGAAAAGCAAGAAGGAGTAAACCTGCAGGCTGCCTTAATATTTGCTCCCTTCAGAAGAAAACCCCCCAACAGCAATATCCTCTCACTTTTATTTATAGTCAGCAAGTGATCCTGTTCTCCAGCACACTGACTGAAATGTGCAGCACTTTCTCTTACCAGCACTGGGTGCTGAATACACTGAGCCTTTCCATCAGGACACAGGCCAGCTTTTTCCAAGAGTCTGGCTTATGTGAGAAATACACAGGGATGGTCAAACATGAAATTCAAGACTTTTCTTCTGCCTCACACAACAATAAAGTGTGGCAGAATGCATTTAGTAAAGTCACTGATACGTGGTCAGGCAGAAGACACTGTTTTCCACTCCTTTGCACTCAGATTGAGCCCCCTGAAAAATCATCCCATTGGCCAAATGTTTTTAAGATAACAAAATAAATAGAATCAACCCCGAATGTTTTTCTTGTTCATCTTTTGCTTTATGATCCATGAGACTACCCTTAATTTCCCTATTTCAACCATAAGAGCTACAAAAATAGAAAAATAGAAATGAAAACTGAGCTCATCAGACAAGACTACCCCCACCAAAGTCAAGTTGGCCCTGTGTGGGTTTTGGAGCCCACCCAGGCAGAGCAGCTTGCAAGGCCCGTGCCTAAGATCACAATGTACTCTGCAATTACAGCACAATGCTGACAATAGCATTTTGTCAGTAAAATAAAAAATAGTTGTGAAGACATGTGAGGAATATGTAGGGGGGGATAACTAAATAAAAGAAGCAATTTTATTCACTATTCTTTTGAGCAGTAGAGCAGGCTGACAGAAGGGTTAGAGGATGCATTTCCATCCACAGATGTCACAGGGACACTGCTGCACGTGATTTAAGATTAATCTCTTGAATCAAAATGTCACCATGTACACTAATGAGCAAAAACTCTCTGGCAGAGAATCTGTCCCTTGGGCTCCTGTTCCCAGGTAAGAAGCTTGTCTCCATACTATTGTAGAAACTCTCTCAGCTGAGTGCAGTGAGGTTGGTGGTATAACTTGCCCCTGGTTCACAATTTTCCATTTCAGACTCGCTGTCTCTGTCTTGGTTTCGGTCTATTTACTCGGAGCCATTTCTTAACAATGTCTAATTTCCTCAAGGAATCCCTCTGAGTCCCCTCTCTTAGAAATGCTGCCATATCTTTTTTTTAATCACTGAAAGGCACAAATATCCTTCCTGAGCCCTCTTACCATCCAGCCTGATTATATACATAGATTTCAGTTTCCATACATTTTCTACACAGTAGGAGTTCCCAAAATGCAGCCTCTGGGGATATAAAGTGTGGCCCCAACTGCAGCTCAATGAGATGAAAACAAAGCCGATCAGGTACTGTTCTTACTGTTAATGAGCCTAACCAGCAGGCACTTATTACTCAGTCTGGAAGACATAAATGCTTGGAATCATAGCACATTCATTTTTTATTTATAGTGATGCACATTCAAATTAGAAGTAGCCCTCCAGCAGCTGGCATTTTGCCACGGCCTGACCATCAGTGTGATAAAATTTGACTATCTCAAAGATATAGAATGCCTTTTGTTGCCCTTAAAAAAAAAAAAATATATATATATATATATATATCGATCTCCTCTTCTACTCACAATTCCCTTGACTACCAAAAGTGAACAACGAGGCTTAATAAACTTAGGAAACTTGTTTCTTATTGAAAATGAAAGAAAAGAGAATTTTTTCTTTCTTATTTGGTGGTGAAGTACAAGTCAAACACGATCTGATCTTCTTGTAAATAAGCAAAGACTCAAGCCTTCTGGCAAATAAAAGAGTTTAAATGAACACTTGGACAAGAACCACAAAGAAATGGGTTCTTGGAGACAATGAACATTATTAGGCCGTTAATCTATTAATGGCAACTGTAAATACCTCACTCAAAATCACAGTGACTCTGAAACATTTAACTGGAGAGGCTCTGTGAGCCTGCCCAGGACAATGTGATACGAGGAAACCGTAGTAATTCGCCTCACCTTGCCAGCCATCGGTTTGCAATCTAACCCCTCCCCTGAGTTTAAGTTACAAACCTCAGTAACTGTGTGGCAGACTTGACAGCAATTAACATTACTCAGCTGCCAGCTGGGTTTTAAAGCCTCCCTTCCAAGCGATCTTGTTACCTGGGTTTTAAGAGCAGCCTGACAGGGTGCTGCTCTGCGCCAAGGAGCTGGGTCCTGCCTCTCTTAGCACGGTGCGATCCTGCCACTGATTACAGGGGAGCTGATAAATCATTGGCAGAGCACGGGTAAACGCGCCGAGATGTTGTTTGCAGCATGAGGCTTGGGTGTTTTATCCTAATCTCATCGAGGGGGCTTCACAGAAAGCGCTATCAAGAAATTGTCTTGTGTAGCTTAATTCTTTAGTCTTGTGTAGTCCTGTAGTCCTACTCATCTATAGGAAAAAGTACAACCCTGCGAGGAGCTCCTTGACCCTCACACCTCAGCGTTCAGACTCTACAAGGCAGGAAGAACTTTTTAAGTCATTTAGAGCTGAAAAATCAAAGTTCTGTTGGACATCAACCAGCTGGAGTCCCACTCGCAGCAGCTTTACAGCCAGCCCGGTGCGCCTGTGGCTCAGCCCCGGCTGGGGCTGCCCGCCGAGCGGTGCAGCGTTCCGAGGCGGCTCAGGCCGCGGCCCGCACTGCGCCCCGCTGAGGGCTCGCCCGCCGCGCCCCCCCGCTCCCACCTGGCCGGGCCACCGCGCGCCGGCCCCGCCCCTGCCGCGCGACGGCCCCGCCCCTCCCCGCCCATTGGCTGGCGGGCGGGGGCGGGGCGGGGCGCGGCGGGGGCGGGGCTGCCGTCAGCTGTTCGCGGCGCGCCCGCCGGCGCCGGCCGCAGTTTGGCGGTGCGGAGGCGGAGGCGGCGGCGGCTCCTCCCGGGACGCCCCGTCCCCGAGGGGCGCCCGTCCCGGTTCTCGGTGAGTGCCCGGGAAGCGCCTTCGCCACTGGGGGCTGGCCACCCTGAGCCAGATCGCCGGTGAGGGCGGTGCCGAGGCCGGGCGCGATCGTGACAGGGAAGGGGTTTCGCCTCGGGGCAGCCCCGGCCCGGCCGGTCCTGCCCGGAGTCCCGCGCCTGCTGGGGAGCGGGAAGAAAGAGGGAGGGTGCGGGCGAGGAATGAGCTCGCTGGGCACTGAGAAAGCAGCTGATTCGCTGATGTAGGCGACGGCTGATTCCCCAGCCGGCTCTGCCCCTCCAGGGCCGCCCCGCCGAGCTCAGTCTCGTCCCACGGCGCTGCCGGAGGAGCCGCGTTAAACCTCTTGGCCGGGGGCACATCTGCGGGGCTAGAGCCCGGGCGGGGAAGAGTTAAAGGCGGCCGGCGGTGGCGAAGCGGGGCCGGCCAGCTTTGTTTTGGGACGCTGGCACGCACGTGTGCGCTGAGCCCTCCCTCCCTCCCGGCCTGCCGCCTGTCAGCGCGGGCGTGCGGCGGCCCGGCCCGCGCCTGTGGCCGCTGGCTTGTGGAAGGAAGCGCCGTGGGTAGGACACGGCACCGGAGACTGCGGGGGCTGCCCGCGCAGAAACCCGTAGCCCCAGCTGTCCGGTGTCTGTGGCTTCCGGCGTGAGCTGCGTTTGGAGGTTGTAGAAGGAGTTCCAGGGAGTTGTAGGACGAGTTATCTATCCTTTGCGCTGCTTCGGCATTCTCTGACGATTTCTGCAGAAGGGTCGGACCGTACTGCAGGAGGTCGAGTTAAACTTCTTGCTCTTTAAACCCTCTTTTGTTCGGAGTTTGGTCTGTGCCTTTGCTGCACTTCCTTGAAGAATGCCCGTGTCCCAGTGAGGCTGACAGATGAGAAAACTGGCAAACTTTTCTGCAAAGACAAAATATATTCCCACCTGCGGCTGTGTGAGGTGACTGATCCAGCAGAAGAGCTGGCAAGGAGATGCCTGTCTCTTGGGGCCCATAACTCCTTTCAGTGTACTACTTTAAGCCATGGTGAGAATGTTATGAGTGCTCTGCCACTGCTGTCATCCAACAGAGCTGATCCAGCTGTGGGGCAGTACCTGTTCTGCTCTGCAGAAACTTATTTGGGAGTTGTGGCTCAGTTGAGTGAACTGCTGAGGTGCAGCAACTTAAATAGCCATAGTGCCCCCAAGCCAGAGACCCGCAGAAACAGTTCTTGCACTGCTTGGTCCTGTTGTCTCTAGTGTGCTGGTGTCCTGAGTGCTGCTCACCTGGGGGGAGATGGGAGCACCAAGGGCAGCGCTGAACGCATCCTTATAAAATTATTATTAATGTCTCCTTCAGGCCTGAAATTCCTCTTGCTAGTCTTCCATTCTGTTAAATGCTTCGCAAACCAGAGCAAAGGAAGAGACATGAAGAGTTGAATTTCACTGCCTTGTTTGGAACTGGGTGGAAATCCTGGAGATGGATCTCTTAGGAGTCTGTCTTCCAATTGGGTTAGATGCACAGGTAACAGTAAAGGGACTTATGGCATTTTTGATGATACTGCTTCTAATTCCTTTGTTTGCAAAGAGCTCTGAAGTAGTGATTTAGGATTTATGGGGGTTTTCCCCCTCTACCATCTTTGTTCAGCTTTTTGCTGCAACAGAGCTCAGGAGTGTTTACTGAACTCCAGAAATTCTGCTTTAAACACTGACACCAGCCATGTTTTTCTTTAGTAGTAGGATGAACTATTGCACTAATAGCGCATGTAGGCTTCAGGGTAAGAAGGATAAGGAAGTGACTACATTGCCAAGTTTGGGACATATCTTAAGTTGAGCCAAGGGAAGAAACGAGAAGTTGAAAGGAAAGTTGGCCCTCATAGGGAGAAGTAATGGAGAGCTTCACAGAAGTGGCTTTGACAGCTTCTAAGTTTTGCAACCACTGGGGTTTCTTAAAAATCTGGCCTTGCAGCATTGTGATTACAAGAGCTTTTCTTCATCAATAAGCAATAGATGGGAAAAAAGTGAATGGGATACACCATAAAGTTCAAATATAGCAGGCCAAAGCAAAGCAGACCCCAAAGAAGCTGACTGGCCATGGGGGTATTAGAAGAATTTGGGTTGCTTTTTAAAATGTCTTTTCTGTTTCTATTTGCTGAGGTTGGGGTTTAGCTCTCTACTTGTGAGCAGGTGTGGAATTGGAGTTTTGGGTGGACTTACACATGTGTGAAGCTTGTCTCTTTCTGGCCTAGCACTTGAGGACTTTCTGCAAAGCCTTGACCTTTACCACAGGTCACTCACCTCTCCTGTCCATGCAGATGGGCAGCACTGGGAAGTGGGGAAGAGAGGAGGTGTGGTAAAATCGGTTGTATTTTATTGTTGGAGCAGAAGGCATTCTTTCCTGGACAACATTCTTGTTGTGTCTTAGCTGTTTCTTCAAATGTCTCTTTATTGCAGGAGCGATGGATCGCCCCAGCTACCTGGAAGAGGACTATTCTAGCCTGGATGGGCTGGACGATGACGTGTTTCACTCTGATGACTTTGGACTTGCAGGTCAGCCTGGTGAGATGACTGCAACTGGCTTTTTCACACAGAACCAGTCCTACAGCTGTCTTCTGGGGAGATTTCAACTATTTCCCCTCACACACTGCTGTGGTCCCGGTATCAGGCATCCTGAGCAGCAGGACAAGGCAACTCAAACACTCAGCCCATCCTCTTCCAGTCAGGATGTTATGTTGCCTTGTGGAGTCACTGAAGAGCCACGGAGACTCTTCTATGGTAAGAGCACTCCAGTATCACTAGCTTTGCAGCAAAGAAACTGTCCCTTTAGCACTTCCCTAGTCAAGCAAGGTCTCTTTCATTTGGGCGTTTTATTAAAGGACTGAAATTATTTTGCTTTAGTCCTATTCCCTCAAGACAACTTGTATTTTTTTACCCTTGCTTGTCCACTGCAGGAATCAGACACTTGCTCATTGCTTCTGCTGTCTTTGATATTCCCTCTCTTTCTTTATGGCTTTATTCTGTCACATTTGATTTTACTGCTAGATGTTTAAATATTCACTGTACTTCATACCCTACAATTTGCCTACATTTTTTAACTACCAGTGGTCTGTCTCATCCACATAGGAAGTGGAAACTCCTAGAAGTTTTCAGTGGAGAGACAAAGATGTAAAAAGCTACAGCTTTTAGGCTCTCACTGGAGTTAAAGTTGCTAAATAAGTAACATGTCCATCCAGTATTTTACTAGTAACTGATGGGTCACCTCTCAGCTTTGTTTATCCAATTCAGCTTTAATTCAAATCACTAAAATCACTAAATGAGAGAAAACTGAGAAAAGACTGTCAGAAAAGATGCTGCTACCTTTGAGGGGAGACAACTTGAGGCAGACATCCTGTAAAACTTCAAAACTGTCCTTAAAAAAACCCCAAATCACAGCACTTGGCTGAGCTGTAAACAAGCAAAAGGAATAAATTTTAAGATCCTGCCGCTCATTTGACTATGGAAATCAACACAATCCTCTGCTTAATCAATATAAGTTTGAAAGCTGGGCAAATCTTCTACTTCACTGTGTTACAGTCATTGTTTGGCCTTCAGGAACTAGACTTTAAAAGTCAAAAAGTTAGGATTATGTGCAGCTCTTTCCTCCATGAAGTGTACTGAGTAGAAAAGACAATCTGTGCACTGGGAGAATGACTCTTCTGATGTGTTTTGTAGGGAGTGCTGGTTACCGTTTACATGTCCCTCCAGCTGGCTTTGTGTTGGACCCGCACCTCCAAGAGGAACGCCAGGAGGGTCAGCGGGAAGCACGTGCGGAGGTGCAGATTGCACGGAAGTTGCAGTGCATTGCGGACCAGTTCCACCGGCTCCACATACAGAGGGTAGGGTGTCTCTGCAGGGGAAGGGGGGGTTTACCTGTCCAAGAGTGCCACTCTGGAGACTGGCTCCAGACACCAGCTAAGTGAGCTGTTGTTTTAAGACAGCAGACTGCCAATAGTGATAAAATGGCAGGAGTATCCTGATGCATTTTGCTTATGCTAGATTGCTTGCTCTTCCTAAGGACTGGCAGGTGGAGGGAAGAGAATGTGAGGGATTGCATTTACTGCCTGGGAAGGGAGCTTTTCTGTGTTAGCTGCTGCAATTCCAGCTCTTCCAGTTCATCAGCAGTGGGGTTTGAGGCTTTCCCCAGGGATCCTCCTCTTGCTTTTTATTACAGCTTTTACTCTTCTCCATTCTCCTCACCACCAGCACCTTCTATTCTGTGCAACATGTAGCCTTCAGTGGATTATGTCAGCTCCTCGTCTTGGAGATAACAAGCCTGGAGTCTGTTCTGACACTTCTTGTTGTCTAGCGGTAGTTCTATGTAATGTTGTAAAGAATATGTAGATCATGCTAGACTTGCTAGCAGCTACTAGTCAGACAGTCCTAGCTAGTGTCTCAGACTTGTGACTAACTTCCTCACAACAAAAGACAGCTGTAAGATGCCATCAGGTCTGAAAACCACACTCCAGATTCTTAATTTTGTTTTCTTAAAAAAAAAACCTGCCAAAAACCCAAAAAACAAACAACAACAACAAAACAACAACAAAAAAAACCAACAAAACCCCCCCCAAACAACAACAACAACAACAAACCACAAAAAAAAAAAAAAAAAAAAAAAAAAAAAAAAAACCAAAACAAAAAACCCCCAAACAAACCAAAACCCAAACACTGTTCTTCAAAGAAACAAAATAACCATACCCCCAGAACTCTTGATTCTTTCTTCCTTACTCTGCTTCCCTTTTGAGTGGAGATAAAATGTAAATCTCAGCCCATACAGAGATGGTCAGAGGTGGCAGAGGCTTGGCAGTAGGCAGCAGTTTGCCACTTCTATGCAAGCCCAACAAGGAAGGTGTGTATCTGCTTGTATATGAAGAAATTTTGCTGACTTTAGAAAGAGACAAAGTTTATCTTACTCCAAGTGAGTTTGTGCTCTGTTAACTGTGGGATCGTTTGCAGCCCTTATGAAAGGTAAGTGAGGATCTCTGTCTTGCTCAGAGAGTGTGGCTTGTGGCTGGGCAAAGGCTTGGTCGTCTCTGTGTCATCTGAGAGATGAGGAAATTCTGGGACTGCTCATCTCTTAATAGGTGGAGGATTAAAGAAGGAAAAGGAAGATTAGCCTATAGAAATGTAGATGGGGCTATGAATGTCACTTAGCAAACTGTAGGAATAAAGAGCTATCACGAGATTTTTTAACATGTGTTGTTTGTGGTTGAATGGGGTTTTCCCCGGTGGCGCCTTTCGCCAACGTTAGCTGCAGGCTCCGCTCTCGCCGGGCTGTCTCACAGGAAGGGAAGGTTTAACCAGCTTGGCAGAGGAGCCCTGCACTGAACTGGTGGAACTGGTTGTAACTTGACCCCTTTCATCTCGGGGGAGTGTCCCTATCTGATGCCCGTGCCTTGGAAACGCGTCCAGGAGCGCCCACCCGCCCCGGACCCCCTAGGACAGGCAGGACCGGGCTCCTGGTGCCCGCGTTGGCTCCCGGTGCCCGCGTTGGCTCCCGGTGCCCGGCCGGCGGCCAGCCCGGCGTGTGGAGCCGTAGTAAACAAAGGCGGCCGGCTGCGCTGGGCGGCGCGGCCCGGCCCCCGGGGCCCGCCAGAGGAGGGGCTCCGCGCTCTTTGTTTGAACTGGAACAGCAACAAGTTGTAAAGGGGACGGGAGCGGGGCCCTTCAGCCATTTAAATCGGAAAACAAAACGGGGAAAAAAACCCAAAACAAAACCCAAAGCAACTCGAAAACTTAACCAGAGTAGTTCAGCCAGTGGTTATCCACAGCCTGACCCTGGGATAGGCCTTGGCATTTGGATCTGCTAAGGGATTCTTTCTTGTTTGTCAGGGAAACTGAGAATTGGGCCACATATTGGTGTCCAAAGCATGTTCCCTGTGGAGTGTTTTGTTGTCATGCCCAATCCCTTCCCTCCCAGTCCTGCACGGAGGATTTCCTTTGGCTTTTGGCATGACTCCCCCGTGGAGAACCCCCTCTGTCCTATGTGCAATGACTCTGCCCAGCCCGTTGCTGAAGAAGCAGGGGTCTGCCCCTGGAGACACGGGAGCAGTTCACGATGTGCTGTGGTTTGGAAGGGGCAGCCTCTGAGGCATGGAAAACTGGGCTGTCGTTTATCTTGCTGTGAAACTAATCCCTGATTTGGAAACCCCATTCCAGCTTGTCTCAAACATTTGGTCAAAACCAACTTTCCAGAGTGGTATCTTGAATCAGATTTAGAATACCACAAAGTTAGTCACACCAGTGTGGTCTTGTGAAGTCCTGAGAGAGAGCAAGCTTGGTTTTCAACAGGCTGTGCCTGTTTTCAGTGTTTACAAAACATTTATCTGTGAAAAGAAACCTCAGAAAAGAAAATGTGTGTGTGCCCTTTAAATGGAAGTTAAGAAAGGTTTTTAGCGCTGGAATGGTGCATCCAGCTAGCTCAAGAGTTGCCTTCTCATGGCTCTTGCATTCTGTGATACTCTCCAGCAGTTCAGGTATGGCCCCCATTCTGCTGCTGCAGCAGCAAGGCTGTGCTGACACAAAGGCTGCTGGTTAATGTACATCCCTGGCTGAGAGAGAAACTGAGCTGGCGACTGCTGCTGAGGCTGACATCACTGAGTTGTCATTGGACTCAGCTGCATGCATGGTCTAACCCATCCCACACTGGGAACCCTGGAGAGTCACTGTTATCTCTTCCCTGGGCTTCTGGAGCTAAATGGTATCTATTCTGTGGTTTTTGGCTATACAAAAGATTTTTGGGTATGCATCTAGTAAGAATAAGAAAATTGGCAGCACCTATGCTTGCTTTTGGCATGAACACCACTTTCAGAGTTTCATTTCCTATTAATTTATTAAACAGAAAACAGTAATTTAAAACCTGGCTATTTCATCTTTAGAACAGTGCTAGAGCAATAACACAACATTCCCTAGAACTCCGTGTCTTTCATCTCCTTAAGATGCTGAATTTCTTGTAGGAAGACTTGAGCAACACTCTGTGTTCCTGAGCAGCAGAGCCTGCTACTGGTTGATCTAGATTGCAAGGGCTCTGCAGAATGACATGTGACACCCATCTATGGTTTCTTGAGTTCTATACTGTCTCTTACTTGATTGAGGCTGTGTAGCTTCTGGCAAACTTGCTTGTTTTATTTTTTTTTTGCCTTGCCCCTGGAAGACAAAGGTAGAGCCAAGCCATGCTTTCTGCAACAGGAGCCAGCACCTGCCACCTCCTCCTTGGTCTGAGGCAAGTGTGCCTTTGCTGTGGAATCCATGAACTGCTGCTGTAGCCCAGCCTGTGGCTGAGATTCAAGAGTGTGCTCTGAGGTTATGCAGGACACAGCTGAGCGTAGGGGACCTGCTGGTTGGTTGGCTGGGATGTGCTTCCCACACCCCACAGGTCCAGGCTGCGGCAACAAGTGCTTGGGCTCTGCTTCAGGTCCTGAGTGCACTTGGGTTTCCTTGCCTTGAGGAGGGGCTTTGACCTGTGCTGAATGGAGAGTGTATTTCATGACAAGAGGGGGTTTGAGATGGGATGTGAGTACATAACCAGGGATGGTGGCAGCAGCAGTGTAAAGCCGCCCCAGAGGAGCACGGGGTTATTCAGGGGTGGGGTGGATGACACTGTATATCAGTATCACACCCCTTCAGCTTCATGGGCTCCAATGAGACACTGGAACGCTATAGCTTTTTCAAAATAAAATAACTCTTGTTTAGCAGGCTGCAGCTTTGAGGGGACTGCTTTTATCGTATTTCTTCTTCATGGAGATAAGATCACTTCACAGGGGATAAAATTGTCTCTTTAAGAGCCAAGGAGTGGTAGCCTTGAACAGTTCTGGGCTCAGGTCCAAGCAGAGCCACTGACTTGCTGTATGACCTCAGACAAGTCTCTTGACCCCCTTGTGCTTCAGTCAACCCATCTGGAAAGCTCAGTTTAAAAAAAGCTGAGCCTCAATGAGAACCAGATGCTGAATCAGAGCTGAGCTTTCTTGAGTAAATAAGTGCATTACAAACAACAACAAAGTCCCTTTCCAACACATCAGGAATCCTGCAGTTGATTTAGATATGCTGACCACGCTCAAAAAGCCTCTGTGGATCTAGCTATAGAAAACTCCATTTCTCTAAATTCCCCAGCTGGTTCAGCAAGTAAGTCTTACCATCACTGCAACAGGGTTCAGCAGCCCATGGAACACAAGTGCCTGCATCCACACTGGCTGTGGACAGACAGCTAGGCATGTACCTGTTTGCCTCAAGCTAATGACACTGAAAATGTCCAGGAGGAAATGTTATTTTCCTTTGAAAGTGAAACGTGTTATGTTTTGCATACTTTTTCCTCTCTGTCTCTCATGAGAGTTATCAAGGCCTCCTCTGAGACACTTCCACTTATGCAACAGAGAGCCTGCATCGCTTGTCGGAAACGTATCGGCGCGAGAGAATGGGTGCATAGTACTACATGTGCATTTATCCCAAACTCCATCAGGCTTTTTCATGACTGAGAACATTCAGGGCATTTTTAACAGTTACCTTTTTTACACTGGAATTGCTTGCAGGAATCTGTTCTTTATGATGACATTATATTTTAGGAAAAAGGTTCAGAAAAGCTTCCTGATAATAATGCAAAGAGTCGGACTGTCCTGCAGCTAAGTCTGTAGCACCAGCAGCTCTGTACTTCACTTGTACCTACAGTCTCTTTGAGACCTGGGGTACGTGTTTTTGTTCATTTGTTTCCTGAGTAGGTCAGTGTGTTTCAGGATCTCCCCTGCTGGCTGGTCCTTGCTGCTGCTGTACACAACAGTGGGTCACCTCTTCAGCTCTGCTTTCTGTGCATTGCCCATTGGTGCAGGACTGGAATCTCCAGCTGAGGATGCACAAGCTTGGTGAGGGAGAGAAGTCCTGAAGTGAGTGAGTCCAGTTTAAATGGCAGGGGATAGATAGGGTGGGTGTGAGTTTGGGAAGACTGAGATCTAAAACAAAGTCCTTTCAGGGCTATGGAATCCTAGGCTTGAGGAAAGGAGGGGGCCATTCTTATGGTCAGTGGAATCAGAAATTTGATATGAGGAGGTGGAGACAGATGTTTTGTTTAATGTTATTAGATATTTTCTTTTTCTTTTTTTTCTTTTCATTTTGACAAATGACAGTGAAGGCAGAGGTGGGCTTGGAAGTGTACCTTCCCCATGCATACCAATGACACAACAACCTGCTGCCCCTTGCCTAGCACCTGTTTTGAAATCCTGCTGCCTGTGGAGCTGATTACTTGACATGCAGGTTAACAGAAACTTGCTGGACCATTTCACATCTAGTCTGAAATAGTATTCTTTGGTACCTTAAGAAAAGAAACTGAGAACAAGAACATAATTATGCCGTTGTATAAATTCATCTTTCTACCATATCTTGAATGTTACATGAAGTTCTGGTTTTCTTCATCCAATAATGATGCAGCAGAACTGGAAAAGCTTCAGAGAAGGGCAAGATGGATGATAGAACTTCCATATGAAAAAATGGGCTAGGACTGCTAAGCCTAAAAAAACATACAAACCAAGAGAGAAGCAATATTATACAGAAATCAAAAGTGACATGAAGGAGATGAATAGGCTAATTTCTCCCAGAACAAGAGCTAGGCAAAATCAAGTCAAACTAGTGGAAGCCAGCTCAAAGTAGGTGAGGTCATTTTTCATGCAACAGGTGAAAGCTGTGGAACTCCTTGTCAAGGCATATTGTGCATCCCAGTGCTTTATCTGGGTTCAAGGGGAATTGAGACAAGTTTATGGCCATTGAAGCAGACATTAAATAAACAGAAACCAGATCTGACTCAGGAAGTCCTAAGCTCAAACTAGTTAGATGCTGAAAGGGAGTACTAGTGGAAGCACTTAGGGCATGTACTTGCCCTTAGTTTTTCCTCAGGTAGCTATGTAAGGCTGCTGCTGGAGGCTGGGCTATGCAAACTCTTGATGCAAGTCACATATAATCATTGTATATCAGTTTAATAAAAGCTACAAAACTTCTACGTCCTCCTAATCTAACCTCCTCTATGCTTTCAGCTGACAAAATGTATAAATATATTACACATATGTTCCTGCTTAAAATAGGGGATAATATTAAAAAGCACAACTTCCTGCCTAGCTCTGGTAGAGCAAGTGGGCAGTGGATAAGGGAGTTGGGTGGCAGGAGAGCTATGCAAGCTCTGTGCAACAGTGTGCCATGAATCCACTGGACACAGGACTCAAAAGACCAAGACTGCCCACAATAAAGAGCACGAAACAGTTCTTGGAGACAGTACAGGTGAATTCTTCTGTAGTATTTCTAACATCAGTGTTCAGTGCTGCTGTCTCTCCTGTACAACCCCTTTGGTCTCTGCAGGTTCCTCTGAATTTCCTCAGCCCTTGCAGCACTGTGACAGTGGTAACATGCTTTCTGCTTGTAGCAGTGCGACAGCTGAGAAATTATTTTTCAATTAAGAAATAATTGTGGTAATACTCCACTTATTTTTTATTGTGGGAGAGTAGAAAATGCAGGTTATAACTTGACTGAGATCATGCAAGGATTGCTGATAGGAACCTAGTTGTTCTGCCTCCAGTCCTCCACCTAGGTTGGTTGATCTTATTAAGATAGTGCCTGAGATTTCTGAGGGGGATGATGAGATGTTTGGACTGATTATTTACGGTGAGGAGTGTACATGTTTGTACTTTACTCAATACAATTTTATAGTGGAAGGGCAGGAAAGCAAGTGCCCAAATGCAGAGTTCTCTTTTGTTTCAAGCCACTGAGGAGGAATGTCCTGCCAGCCTTTTATAGTCTCCATTTGGAGGTTTGTTTGTTTGTTTGTGCTCTCCTCTGCCTCTCCAATTGAAAAGGAATGCTTCCGAGGACCGGACCATGGCAGGAAAAATAGCGATCCAAAACCAAGCGGTGAGGCAACTCCTGTTAGCCCCAGTTATGTTTTCCGTGGTGGGAAGCAGACCTGGGGGTGCTGGCAGTGGGGCCGGAGCCCCCCGCGGGCGAGCGGGCCCGGCCGGCGGGAGGAGCGGGCGGTGCGTGCGAGGGCCCGGCCGGGCCGTGTTTGCGCTCGGCGGCTGTGTTTATATCGCTGGCTAAATTTAGCCTCTGACTCATCGGCGCTGCTGACGAGAGCTTGCGCTGCCCGCAGGCCCCAGCCCTGCACCTGCCCTCCCGCCGCCTCCCCGCGCAGCCGGGCGGCCCGCGCCCACCCCTGCCCCCCCGCGCCAGGATATTTTTCCTGTAAAAACTTTTAAAGTGTTATTTTAAGCAAACCCCGAGGCAGACTTTAATCACTAGGGGGGGTCTCCGCAGCACTGAGCAGTTTTGGGAGCACCTCCCTTCTGCAGGTGAAAGAATGGATGCCGAACACAGGTCAGCGGGTCCCGCGGCCCGCGCAGGGCAGGCCGTGAACACCGGGAGCTGTGGAACAGCTCTGCCCCATCACACGCAGGTTCGGTCAATAAAACCTTCAAAAGGCCAAAACCTCTTGCAGCTGCCGGCCGTGGCTGGGCCATGTGGGGCGTCCTCTCGTGGGCATCTCTTCCAGCACCCTCACCACCCCACCCCCCCAGAGCACAGGGGCGAGCTGCCGGACCCCGTGCCACAGGTACAGAGTGCTATCAGGTGCGGCTCCGTGGAAATGCAGGATCTTTATTTACCGTATTTGTGGAAAATGGGCCAGGTGCCCCTCGGGATGGGGAAGGAGGGGAAGGCCGGGGGCCTGGGAACGCGGTGGCCGGTGGCTGCCCTTCCCAGGTTGCCGTCAGCTGGCTGTTGCCATGGCGGCTGTCTGCTTCCCCTTCCTGCCGCGCTGGGGAGGAAGGCGCGAGTGCCTGCGTGTTTGTTTTTAAACTAGCAGCGAGTGAGAAAGGGCTCACCTGCGCCGGCAGCAGGTCTGGGGCAGCAGCCGTGCCTGGTTGCTGCTCAGACCCAGCGTCTCAGCCCGTGCCCTCTCCCATGCTTGGCCTTGGCAGCCCATACCTGGGTTTTGGGGTCCCCTGCACCCCTTTGGCTCTGCCCGGTACTGTCTGTCCTCTCTCCATAAAACACGCGTGTTGCTTATCTTGTTGCAAAGCCTGATGGAGGCTCAGGAGAAAAGAAGCAATACTTGAGATGACGGCTCCTTTTACTGCAAGTTTAGTCCCATGTCACAGTTATTGCAAGACAGAAGGATGGAGTTTCCCGAGGAAAGTCTCTCGTCCTCTTTATTGTGTCACCATGAGAAACCATGTGGCTGAGCTCCTCTTTGAATTTTTTTCCTCTGTTACTGCCTCTTTTTTTCTCTGCTGGTTCTACACATGCATTGTACTTTGGTCATTAGGAATCACAGCTGGAAAGATTTGTATTTGACTTCCAATGGCCTGCATTTCTCTCTCCAGTAGGGGACACCTTCTGTAACCTCTGTTGCCTTGGGGACTGTGACTTTCTAGTCTTTCTAAGCTAAAGCATATTTTGTGGTAGCACAATGTGCCTCCAGCCACCTGGCAGCCAAAACAGCCTTCAGCGATGAGTCAGCAACTGCTCCCGGTGTGCAAGTATTTTTGTATTCAGCGAATAAATACAATCCCAACAACTTGTTGCTAGTACTTGTATTAGTCATTAAAGGAAGAATAATGTTTTTATGTACACATGTGCCATTATTCTGCTTTTGCTCTCACAACACCATTTAGGGCCATATTAATCCTTCTAGTTAAGATGGGATCCGAATATGACCTTTAACTGTCTGGAAGCTATGAAGCAAAGTCAGAAGCTGCCCATGAGGTTGAGAGAGTAGACAGAGTGTACCAGACAGACCCACATACAACATGTGTATATGACAAGCATGTTTACTTTTTAAACAGGGATGTTAGTGGCACGTGTATATCAAACGTAAAAATGAGTCTTATTAATCTGTTAAGCATTTATGCTCATGGATTCAAGGAGCTGTGTCAAAGGGACAGCATTTTCTCTGAAGTGCATCACCTGTCCTGATCTTCCCTTTGATCACCCTGTGCAAGGGCTTGTAGGAATACAAAAGGTTTTGATGTCTGGGGTGCTATTTGGCAGATATGTATCTGCATGCTTACAGTGTGAAACGTATTAGGAATTAATTATGGGGAAGGAATGAGGGTCAGGTCAGTCATGTTCCTCTTTCATTTGCTTCCAGTAAAAGTCTTGCATGTTTTTTTTTGTGTTTGTTTACAAGTAGTCTGGCTTTTGGTTCAGCACAGTTCATAGAAGAGGCTTCACTAATGTACTGTTGCTGCAGAGGACACTTTTCCTGTAAAATGGCCTTTCCTTGTGACTCATTGAAGCATTCATGCTAACGCTTCAGACAGACAGTCTCTTAAGGATATCCCCTTTAAAAAGCAGCAGCTGCAATAGGAAATGGTTTTATGTGTTTCCAGCTTTGTGTTGACTTACTGTATTCACAAGTCTACTCTTCTTTAGTTACAGTTAGTATAGAGGGCAGAAGGGACTACTTTCCTTCTTGGGAAGGAAGCCTCAAATGGGTTATTTTGTTGCTCCCACTTGGAGGTGGCAAAGTGTTCATCCCTGGTACTTTTTGTGCAGTAGTAACTCTGAAGATTGAGTTATTTATATAATTATATAATTATATATATATATATATATATATAGGGCAAATCAGCCTGGTGAAGCTTAGGGAAATTATACACCAGTGTTGGAATAGTTATGAATTTTAGAAAAATGTCTCAAAACATATCACATTAAAAAAAAAAAAAAAAGCCAAATCCATGGAATCACTCATCTGGGTTTTCTGTCCATCCTGACAGCTAAATTATACCACACCAAAAAACAGTCAGTCTTGAAATATTTAAGAATTTTGGTCTTGGCTGAAGCAAATCTGGGGAAAAAGACACAGAAACTTGTGAAAAGGACATTTTTTAGTTCTTTCCATAAATTGTTTACTGCACACAGTAGCCATTCCGTTCTTTGGCTCTTGTCCCCTGCTGAATCAGTACCACAGAAAGCAGATCAGCCCAGAAGTGAAGCTATAAATTCCAAACTCTCTTAGCTAGGCTTGCTGCTGAAGCAGGTAGTCCTAGCTTGCTCCTCTTCACAGGTCATCATCTTTCTGTTGTCCTGGCACAAACATCAGTCTGACTACACAATGCCATGCATCAGATAGTTCAGGATGACCTGTTAAACACTAAGGGCATCTTCTTTATCAGATTAGCTCTGGCCTTGATCATTGTGCTGCTCTAATTCACTTTCCAGCACTGCTGGGAGGAGAGGACAGTGTGAGTGGGCTGCTCCAGTATGTGGGCCAGTGAAAGTGTGTGGGACCACACCACTACGGAAGAAAATGCTGGCTGAATACAGACCTAGGGAAATACAAGCAAGCCCTAAGTCTAGGAATGAAACTTGGACAGCTTCCCTGAACTTAGTGCTCTATTTTTTTACTTCAAAACAAAATGGTGTCAATATTCCTAAAAATGTTACTTGAGATGTTATGCTTCTTATAAGCAAGGGGAACCAAGGGTAAAATGTTTCCTATTCTGCTCTTACCTGGAAATCTCCTTGAGTGTATTAGGCAAATATGGGAAACAATTTTAATTGGAAAAGGACAAAAGTGCTGTACCAAAAAGTAACTTCAAGAGGCAGTGAAATTAATGCAATAGAATATAAACTAAAATACATATTAGAGTTTTCCTCAGTATTTGCCTTATCACATCCCTCTTGCAGGCCTGTAAACCATTATAAAGCACAGTTCTAAAAGTTTTATTTACTAAATAAAACCAAAACTCAATACCTTCTTCAAAAAGTTCCCCCCTAAAAAAAAAAAAAAAAATTTAAAAAAAAAATTAAAAATGCGTATGAGCTCAGTCCTTCCACTGTTTTTTTTGGAACATGGCCTCCTTTACCTATCACTCTAAAGAGCAGGTAACCCTTTTCTCCTGAGGTGAGGTATAAAACCCAAGGAGGCAGAATAATTGGAAACCTGTTATTGTATGAGAAGCACAAAGCAGCCTCCTACATGAAGGAGGACATGAATATTTGGGTTCTTACATGTGTTTATCCTCCCAACAGTGTGAAACAGTAAAACTGTACATGCCAGATTAGCACTCCTCCTGTGTGTCCCCAAATTAACCCACTTATAAAATTTCATAGGAATTTCCATCAGAGATGGCCCACCAATGAAGCTAAGATGTATTTCAAACTTAGGATTTCTGTACCATTTTTTAAGCATCCTTTTGCATTTCCCTTACTAAGTCTCTGTAAGACAATTTTTTACCCTCTTGGCTGCCAATAGAATAAAATAATCTAACAAAGCAGATTGTCTTCAGAGCACCTGCAGTATGTTTGTCCACTATGCTCTTCTAGCATAATTCCTTGCTCATGAAAACCACAGAAGACGACTTTGTTCTTGCATGCCACTTCACTGACATCTTACCCAAAGATCTTGGTCTAAGGAATCTGCATAGGCTGTAATAGATTGATAAAAACATGGTATCTCGATGTCTCAGGGACGCTGTGGTTCCCTGTGCACGTTTCAGTTGTTTTAGGCATGTGGTTGTATGGAGGAGGGTGAGAAGAATCTCTCGAGTTTGATGAGGAAGGGCAAGCCTGGTCAAACTGAGATGTGAGTAACAAAACAAAAACCATCTTGCTTTTTGAGACCAAATTAGTGGTTTTTAACCCAGCCCTGCAGGATGGTTTATAAAAGGTTGTTTTACCTGTAAACCTAGCAATGCCTATGCAATCAGTAAGGACTGAACCCAGGATGAGTTATTTTGAAATAAATAATAGCAGGCTCTAGAGCCACTGCCTACAGGTTGTGCTACAAACACAGTGCTCTTGAAATGTGTGGTGGGATCTGTGTGAACTCTTGCAAATTCATTTCTTCTTCTTGTTAAGTCTTGAGGGCAAGAATAACAACCCACTGCTAAGATGCCAGATGAACACAGGTTTTCTGGAAGTCTGTTTTGTGTGTGCTTGTGATTCAAATGGCACAGATCTACTCACACTGGAATACAAACATAATTTAATGGCTATCTGGAAGGGCTTTGAAGAGCTATCTATTGACACATCTCCAATACACCAACTCCAGTTGCAACTCTCTTATTTGTGATTATGTAAAAAATGCCTTGCAACTGTGTTGTTCTGCCCTGTTGGGCTAATCTGAGTTGAAACATCTTGTTCATATAATGTGCTTCAGTGCTCTTTTATGAACTCCTGTGTACTGAGGCAAAGTTGTGGGAAGCCAGTCTTCTGTTTCCTGGTCTGCTGGGGATTGGGGAGGGGGGTAGGGGGCGGAGATTTGGGCTGGTTTGTTTTGTTTTCCAGAAATGATCATGCCTGCTTAGCAAATATGGAATTCTGGATGAGAAAATGAAGACTAACTTCTAATAGAGGGTCGGTTATTGAGGTGAAATAGTATCCCAGACTGGGCAATGTAAACCCACCTGTTTGTATGAGATGCCATTAAAGTGCAGGAAGGTGGGGGTATAATCGGAGCCACTTTTGCGGGGGTGATTACATATAACAAAAGGAGGAACAGCATCCCTGTCCCAAAGCTGCATTATGTAGTCTGGTGTCCCCCTGAAACTCAACTCCCATGTTTCTTCCTTGACAATGGGACCTGAAATAACCTCTTGGTTTTGGTTTTTTGTGTGTTTTCAAGTATGTTCTTGCTTAAGGTTTAATTGGCTCCAGTCAGTAGGAAAGGGCTCCAAGGCTGATTATTTATGGCTTACTGTCAAAAGTGGCTATAAAAAGGGCAGTATTATCTTGGAGATGCTGGGAAGGAAAATGTGGTGGGGGGAGGGTGGGGGAGTGTGTGTGTGCACGAATGTGTTTTCTTGTACTAGATGAAATCAGAGTTTTGCTGTCTCAGCAGTGTGGTTTAAATTGAAGATTAACCCTTTGACCTTCACGGTGTCAAATCACTTACAGATGGATCACCAGTTATATTTTTTCTTTTTTTTTTTACTTTCGGGGTGAAGGGGGGGCTTTTTTTTTTTTAAAAAAAAAAAGGTTGTTTGTTCATGCAGCTGGGGCTTTTGAAAGGCTCAGAAGCCAATCTGATTAAAAACAGCACTTGGCTAAACTCTGCGAAATCCTACAAGCAAAAAAAAAAGTTTAATCCTCTTGTGCACAATGCATAAAGGGTCTGCTCTTTTCTTTTTGTAATGTTAGAGCTACAATTATTTCTGGAGAACTTATCATTTCCCTCTCTCCCCTCATCCCTTGCTGCACCCCCTTGTTATGCTGATGGGATTAAAGTGTCTGCTCTTGAAAAGTGTAACTGAGTTGTTATTGGAAAAGAGAAGTGGTATGTTGCAATTTTAGAAATATAAATAACCTTGCTTTAACTGTTCTTCTCTACAGCATCAGCAGAACAGAAATCAAGTGTGGTGGCAGCTTTTTCTCTTCCTACACAACTTGGCCTTAAACACGGAGGTGAACAGGAACCACACCGGGCAGAGGTGAGCTTCGCCCGCCTGTTTCAGGCCACATCCAGTCTGCAGGGAGCACTGAACAAACACTGGTTCGGGGGCGAGACATTGCACACCGCCGGCCGGATGTGAGGACTCTGACTTTCTGATCCTCGTCTTCAAGTCTGGGTGTTTTTACGGACTCTTCTTTGCTGCTGCCTGCCTCACGAGGCAGGGAGCTCTTGTCCAACACTGTCGAAGGAAAGCCAGAATGTGGGTGTGTTTGGTAAAGCTTGCTGCTGGTTCCCCGCACCGGTGACCTCTGTGCAAGGGAGCAGGTATTAGACTGACGGCTTCCTCTGCCCTGTGTAGTAGTGGGTGGTAGAGTGCAGGAGTGTCATTTTGGCTGCTAGTTAAAAATCATGCCTGGGATTGATGACTAAACATACTTTGGGTGTCTTCCAGAGCAGAGATGCTCAATTCCTCCACATTTTTAGCAATGAAAAACATTCAAGTAGCTTGGATCCGTCAGGTTACTTGTTTTATTCATTGGTTACTGTTTATTTCATTGCACCATGTGTGAGAGAAAATCACAAAGAAATCTGACCTCTTCAGCCATTCCATTGGGCACCACTTGCAGCTCTCCCACAAGAAATTGTTCTTTGTCATTGCCATCAATAAGAAAAAAAAATTCAATAGAACAGTCTGAAAAAGAAACCTTCTTGGGGTTGCTGGTGGCTATTAGCTTCTGCCACTGCCTGCTTTCAGTTCAGTGTTCTCAGTGCCCATGAGCCAGCAGGAAGCCAAAACCCATGGAATATGGCACAAGTGTAATTCTTCTACAATGCTAATGTATATGTTTTTAGTAGTTTTATGATGGATGTTTGTTTTATTTTGGTTTTCATTTCTCTTACTATAACGTGGTTGGTCAGGATGGCTTAGACCCCAGGCATCTGACAATTTTGCTTCAGGATTTGACAGGGAAATTAATTAGCACCTAGTCTTATATGTACACTGTCCAAGCAGTCTGTCCATTACTCTGTGTAGTGTTTGGAGGCTGCTGTAAGCATATACTGACTAGCAGCAGTATTGTTATTTCAAGGGAGATCTTCTATCAGTGCACAGTTTGTATGCACTCAGAGGTTTGTCCGTATGGCTGACACTATTGGACCAGCACAGGGAAACTACCCTACCAAAAGGAAGTAGCCTTAAATATTGATGGCTACTTCTCTGTAGCCTTAAATATACTTAGTTCACAGACCCAGTGACAATTACGGTAAAACATGAACAGAGAAGCAATACAGACTTTATTATTTTTTCTGAAAATTTCTATGTTGCCACTGCACCTTGCTGTAGGTCTCATGATAGAACCAGCATGAGGAAGAGCTGTCCAGAGAATTGCTCTTCAGTTGTGTTAGAAATGTCCACTGCAGGTGTTGAGAAATTCTTCTGCTCTTGATCCACTCTGAAAAATAGACATTACTGTACGGAAGAGTAGTTTACTTGCACATATGCTTTCCTTCTCCAGCCCTCTTTGCATATTTGTCTCTAATTCCTGATTTCTTTGGTATTTGTGTAATCTCCTCATTGCACTGTAGTGTCTGGTAACAGTTTGCTGAACAGAGTTAAATTTGGACCTTCTTACTTTCTCCCAGCCCCATTCTCTTTGATTTTCATCCTGCTCTGCTGTGGCAAAATGTACTTTAGCTCCCTGAAAGAGGTTCCCAAGCCTTTTTCACCCTCATATATTCACAGTCACTCTCTTTAAACATAAGGAGAGAGTTTATGTGAGAAAAGCTTTTTTTTCTCCTTTTGTGTTATTTTTCTAGCTAGAGCTAGAGTAATATGTTTGTCCTTGATGGTTAATAATTCATATAAATGAATCTCAAGTAATATTTTTGGGGGTGGGTTTTATGGAGGGGGAGGGTGGGAGGTTTTTTTTCGGAGGAGGGATTGTTTTTGGTTTTGTGTTGTTTCTTTAAGCATGTGCACTACAGAGTTACCCAGAGTGATCTAAGTGATAGCTGTTGCTGACTATGCTGCAGCAGGATGGAAGCCGCTCTCTGCCCGCGCTGCCGGAGACGAGGCTTTCCATACTTTGCGTTGCACAGTCTGCTTGATGTAAACGCTGATCACTGGAGAAAGAGGACTTAAATGGTGGGGAAAGCCTGAGGTGTAGTGCAAGCACAGACTGAACTGGGGACCCCTGTGAAGCCAAATGTTAAGGAGAAGACTCTTAAGGAAGCTCTTTAAGAGGCAGAAGTAGAAGTGCAGAGGCTCAGGAAGCAATGCAGCAGTGATGCCTCCCCGTGTGGCATGCTCTTGGATGTGATGCTTGCATTTCCCTCTGCTTGCCAGGACTCTTTTATCAGGAACAGTTAATGCTACATCATAACAGCCCTACAAACTAAGAAAAAGTCAGCTACTACTTCTGACATTTAAAAACTATTGTGAGCTTTCCCCTTTCCCTCTGCCTTGACTTGATGGCCAAACAGGCCAATAAGGCCTGTCCTCTGGATGCATAAGTTGGAAAGATAAGTCTGGTACTGTCACTTTCTAGTGTTGAGACCTGAATAATTTATCTAGGATGAGACTCTTCTTAACATGGAGAAACAAGTACCTGAAATGGTTCCTCAGTCAAGCTGCTGGCCTCAAAAAAGTCATTTGGCTCAGGGAAAGACACATCTTTGCCAGTCCGTATTTCCCACTGCAACAACAGACTTATCAAAATTGGTCATGCCAGGGTCTCAAAACCTCCTTGAACAACAATACTTCCTTGGAGACATAGAGCTAATGCTAGACAAAGGCTGACTTCCTGCAATATGCGTGTTGGTTACTGGTGCCAGAGATTTACAACCACTGATAATATATTTTAATTATATTCCATATCTGCGTATCTCAGAGAAAGGAAATATGCTCTGTCAACCCAAAAGTCTTACTTTGCTTCACGAAGATTTGGAGGGGCAGGCTGGTTATTCGCTTAGGGAAAAGCAACTACTTCATAGTTAAAGTCTCACCTGCTTGGGGAAATAGTGGGAAGGTTTCACACATTTAACAAACACATGGATGCACAGCACTCATGTAGGTGTCACCCATTCTGTGTTTGTACGGCCCCTTGAACGCCCGCTGGGGAGATCTTGCCTGCAGAGTAGCTACTGCAGTGTTTCCAGGGATATAGGTCGATTGTTTGGAGAAATGGTTCCAAAGAACATGGTTTAAATCCTGTTGCTGAAGAATTATGCTCAGGTTTTTAGATATGAGTTTGTTCTGGTGTAAAGAATGGGACACTGTTTCTCTCTGAGCTGTAAAACCAGAGTCTACCAATTTAGAAAGAAGAGTTGGATCTTTCTCTTAAAACAAATACCTGTTTTTAAGGAGCAGTTCTCAAGAAAAACTTGAGCTGCTGGTGATGGTGCCAGCAGCCTTTAAATATCTTACTTGCCTTCCCCAGATCTCCAAAATGGCTTCAGAATTCAACTGTCCTTCCTTGAGGAATGGAGTTCTTCCTATCCCTTCCCTGCTTCTCCGACTCTTTTGAATATCTTGTAGCCTGCCCATCCTAGGATCCAGCAAGCCTGGTGCTAGTGTGGAATAGTTAGCTTTATTTTTATTTCCTGCAATTCTTGAAATCACAGAATGACTGCCCAGGGATAGCTGCAAACTGCTGCAAATAGGATACAAAAAAGGCAGGGGAGAGGATGAAATTGCATGGAAAGGACTGTTGCTGGATCTGTGTAGGGCTGCAGCCTTCTCTCGAGGTGCTGATGATCCCTGGTAGCATTGAATTCCTGCATAACTGATCACATATTTCAGTTTAAACAGCTTGTTACTTAATATTTGTTGGCTAAACTCTTGTTTGAGGAGTCCTGAAAGAAACTTCCTTGTCAGCCTTTGTTTTGGAGCAAGGAAATAGAGGCGAGGAACCCAGTCTTTCTTGGCATAGAATGTGTGATTGCAAAGACATCTTTCTTTCTAATGGCTGTTTATTTTGTCCCCTCAAGCCTGGATTAAAGGTATAGGCAATGTGTGTATGTGAAGTTACCACAGTCCTGGAGTTGCTCCATAGCAGTCACTGGAGCTGTACCGAAGGTAGATCTTCATTCGGTGTGGCACTTGGCACTCTTCTGGGAAACAGCAGATCCTGACCATTAGTAGACTAGGAAGAAAGGTTGGTTTGTTTCGTTTCTTTTTAAGAAAGAGCAAAATTACTTGAGGCAGTTATTACAATGTGACCCTATCAACTGTACAGTGAATTCCACCCTTCCGCTGCTGGTCCTGACCCATATCTCTGCTGAAGCTGTGGGAATGGTGAGACTGTGACATGCTGAATGGTGTGATATTGAGGGTACTTTTAAAGGGAGAAATAGGGAAAGCACTCAGCATATGTGCTAGAATCAAACAAGAACACAGATTTGTGGAGGTCTTGCCTTGTTTTACCAGCAGTATTTACTGCGGGATCATAAATAAAAGAACCATGGAAGGCTGGTTCATATTAATGGGAGGTCTGCCCATGAACCGAGCACTGTTGAGTATTAGCATAATTTGACAACAAAGGTTTTACTGATGTCCTTCAAAAGAGTCTGTTTTTCAAACTGGCATTCACTTGCAAAAATGCCTACCTGTTGCCTTTGATTGTTTTAGCAAGAAGAAATACCTCAAGGAATTGATAAAAGATCCAGGACAATCTTTTACAGTTCCTAAAGACTTCAGTGGTCTCTGTTTCTTTGGTTTGCATGTGTTCACACAGGTGTTACACAGCTCAGCTCTTCTCCACCAGGAAAAGCAGAAAAGACCAAACACATCAAATGCACTGGAATGTAATTGTGTGTGCGTGTGAGTGTGTGTGTGTGTTCTTGAACTGAATGCAGTCTGACATCCCCTACCCCTTCTTTCTTCCATGTGCCTCACCTTCCCCCATAGCCACAGAAAGGAGGGTCTCTTCCTGCGAATCCCATGCTGGAAGTTGGTTTCTGGGAAGCGAAACCTAATGTCTGTGGGCTGTTTTTTAAAGCCATGTTTCAGTTCTGTCTTCAGACTTTTGCTGCCTTTGGGGAACAGAGGGGTGGGAAGGGTAGATTGTTAAACTGTTTTTTAAAATCTATTATGGAAATTTTGCATGTATAAAGTTATTCTTAAATCTAAAGGAGTCTCCCCAATTTGTGGACATGGCTCCAGGAGAGCATCATCACAGATTTCTCAACTCAGTTTTAGATGAGACTGTCCTGAAACAAGTATTTGATGACAAAAGGGGGAGAGGTTGGTGTGATGGAAGGACAGCATTGTCGGTATGTCCTTAAATACCTGTCAGAAGTTAGGCTTGTAAAGGGAAATTTTAAAACAACCCACAGGGATATGTATGTCTGTTTCCACTGGGCGCATTTGAAAATGCTTCCACTAAATTTGAGTTTAGGTATGTAGATGTTAGGGTTTTTTAGTTAAAATAATTGTGGTTCTCTTCTGTTCTCTTCCATGGTATGTAGTACAGTCTCCCATGTTTCTGGGTGAAATTCACTGATGAGAATACTGTGAAATGTGGATTCACATTTTCTTCTCCTCCTTCCCCCCCTGCTTCCTGCATGACTGTTTTTTGGTGGGATATTAAAAAAAACCAAAAAAACAACAAAGTTGTTCAGAGTTGTTCAGAGTCCTTCATCTGGAAAAAAAAAAAAGGGTAACATGAGCTAGAATTTGCAATGTAATTAATAAACTTCCTTTCAGTGGAGGGTTTCCCCATGACTTCTGATTTTCACCAAAATATGATGCTGTCCTGCTGCAGAAGTAAACCCGATGCTCTCCTGTGAGATTTCTGTCTGGAGTAGTCCTGATGTGCACACAGCTCCTTTGCCATGGACTGAGACCCAGTGAGAATGTAGCATTTTGTTTATCCTGGTTGTGTGCCTCCAGGACTCCTGCCTGTACCAATGGTGACTGGGCAGAGCTCCTTTTTTGTATCTGTGCAGTATATTTGCTTTGTGCTTTCTTCTTTGGTGCTTTTTAATACTTTAATACTTGGATTTTTTTTTTCTAATAACTGGTACAATTTTTAATAAAATTGTTAAATTTGTCTGTGTTTCTTGTTTTATTTTTTAAGGGATAAAGATCATTTACACAGGTGGCCTATTCTGGAGTTACCTAAATCAGTGATACAATTTGGGTTGTTCAATTTTGAAAATATCTGATAAGATCATTTTATGTGCACCCTAATCCCAGATCCTGCAGCAAGGACAAGATTTCCTTTTGAGATTAGACTGCTTTCCTTGGGCATAATTTGATTTATAAAATAGTCTTTCAAGAAGTTATATTTCCATGCTTGGATAGAGGACTGCTGCTGTTTGGAACTGCACAGTTAACCTGCTTCAAACATAAGGTACATCCTCCAAGTTTGCAAACCTTAATCTTTGGTTGATGGCCGTTTACCTACTGCCTACACAGGTACATTCAAAGGTACTGAGGCCTTAAGAATGAAGACTGCTTGGTAATCCTATTAAGGAAATACGGTTCTCGGTGGTCTTCTGACATAAAGGCAGCAGAGGAAGATGGCCACGTTTGAGAGTGCTTATAGGGTGGTAATGACTCCTTCAAACACAGACATGCAAACGTCCCAAGCACAGCAATCATCAGGCCTGTCCTCAAGCTTTCCTCGAGAAAAGCTCCCCTAAGTAAAGGTAGTTAACTTGGGTAGAGCAGCAATGGTGATCCATGTATTGTGGATTATTTATAATATAGCTGGTGAAATTCCTTCAACCACATTGTTCCTCCAGTGCAATGCTGCTGCAGTGTGCATGGGAGGCTTAGGGAACCAAGTTAACAATCCTGTCCGATGTTAAGTTGCCTTGACTGGTGTCTGCGTGTTACAAAAGGGCCTTTCATTCCAAGAACACATGATGTGTGTGGTATGAAAAGCCACATGTGCATCTAAGACCACAGGGGGAAAAAGACAGTTTTTCTTTTCATTGTATTAGATCTAGTGAGAAGTGTGTCCCCTGGTCAGCCTCATGTGACCGTGAAAGAGCCTGTTGTAACACACTGATACGAGCGCACAGACGTGAGATTGACTTCGATGGGGGGATTTGGCCGAGAGTCCTCATTTTCATGTGGTTTCATTCTCACTGTTAATTAAACTTTCACTCTTAGAAGCTTTGCTAATTCTTGTACCTAAGAGAAGAATGGCATGTAAAAATGAACGGTGTGTAATGCTACTCCAGAGGCATTTGCCAAAGCAGCAGCATGCATTGCACCTTGCTCAAAGCAAAGGCAAGCGTGCAGATGTGTGATCAGCCTCCCTTCCTCTGAGACCTGCTAAATTACTCTTGGCTCTTTGGTTTGGCTCTGTCATAACCTGCTGGCCGTTACTTGCCTGTGGCAAAGTAGACTCGGGGCTCATGGAAACATTTTCAGGGTTAGGCATCAGGACCAAACAGTACAGGCTGGAACATTCCTATTGCAACATTACTTCTTAATTATTTTTTTTATTGTTAGTTTGAAAGAAATTGGATCTCTTAGAAAATGTGCTTCGGAAAACTTTCTTCTTAAAGTACTAAGCCTGCATACTAACAGGGCCCTTTCAATTTGTTTCCAGCCATGGCCCCTTTCATGACAATCACATGTCTCTCACTTTCTGTACTAACATGACTAGCACTTTAAAGGAAAATGAGTTCTGTTATTGACTTCCTAGCTGCATGCTGTAGGGACAAGGTAAAAAGTTTAAGTAGGATTACTGCTTCAAGAAAAAAATGTTTATCAAGAAGTGCTCAGCCTGTCTCGTTAAAAATAATAAAGCACTCTGAGGACAAGAAAGTTCTTTGGTTGCGCAAGCTACTGCACAAAGCACTCTATTTTCATGACTCTGGCTGCTGAAGTTTTGAAGCCACTATAGTGTATGGATTGGGGAATATTTTTCAAGCATTCATAACATTGTTTTATGGTGCAGTAAATGTGCTTGTCCTCAGTCTCCACAAGGTGTATGCAAGCTTGGAAGCAGCTCTGCTAACCAGCTTTCTCCCTGTGCTCTCATACTTGAGTAATTCAGACATGACACAGCCCCATTTCCTTCTTCTGTTTGCACCCCCCCTGCCTCCTGTTTCTAGTTATGAAGAGGTGGGTTCTGGGGAGCAAAAAGCATCCTGAAAGCTTTTGACAGCTTTGGGAAGTTGGTGTTAAAATGTGAGAGCTGCAGTTGTTTCATTGTTCATATTACTGGTTTCTGTCAAGAGGCTTAAACTGAAAGAAACCTGTTTCCAACAGGAATGTAACAAGGAGGTGACAATAACTTCTGATAGTGAGCTGTCTTCCACCTGACATGATGCATGGTACCCTAACACAGCTAGAGAGTCTGACACCAAACCACCAGGTGTGACGCACTGACATCAGCATTCATATTGCCCTCTATAAGTCCTTTAAATCTCGATTTCTCTTAAATGAATTATGTTCTCTGTAACGTTCATAATGGACTCTTTTCTTTCTCCATTAAAGTCTGTGTCAGCATTCTCCTTCTCTGCGTTTTGCCTCAGGGCTCTTGATGTATACAAAGACTCCTCTGTTTTCTGCTCTTAGTCACACGCTTTCACTCTTAACCTCAGTGCTATAAACTAAACATCCACCCACTATGGCAGGAGATGACCCTGTTTACGTCTGCTGCTCAAATCACGACAGCAGCAGTCATGAAACTTTGTTTTCACGGAGACAGTTAGCTCTTAGTAAGAGGACAATGAGGCTTGACTTCTTTCAACACTGCAAGTTTTTGAAAAAAAATTCAACAGAAATAAATAACCAGGAAAGATTAATGGAATGTGTAAAGAAATTGGTTGTTTCAATCATTTTACATCACCGCCTTTTTAAATTACTGTGTACGATTTGTTGTAGCAGTCCACGAGGGTATTGGAACACACCAACTCAATCTGAGACAGCAAGGGCACATGCAGGAGAATGGGGCTTATGTTTACATTTCAGGGCTGGTTATGATAATCAGCCTGAGCTATGACTCTCTGCAATCCAGCAGTGAGTGTAGAACAGCAGGGTCACCCACTCCACTGAGAAATTCCCATTTTTGGACACCTTTGCCACCAGACTAACTGCCATGACTACTGAACAGCAGCCCCTTAGTAAACCGGGTGAAAAAGTGACCAGTCTGAGAATACAAAGGAAAGTCTCAGGAACACTGCTAGCTGACACTTGGAGGATCCCCTCCCTCGACCTGCTGCCAATGCTCTTCCTAACACAGCCCAGGATCCCATTGTCCTTCTTGGCCACAGGGACACACTGCTGGCTCAGGGACAGTTTGGTGTCCACCAGCACCCCCAGGCCCTTCTCCACAGAGCTGCCTCCCAGCAGCTCAGCCCTCAGCCTGTGCTGCTCCGTGGGGTTGTTCCTGCCCAGCTGCAGGACCCTGCATTGCTGCTGTTGATTCCAGGCAGTTCTTCTCTGCCCCTGTCTCCAGCCTGCTGAGGTCCTGCAGGGCTGCACAGCCCTCTGGGGTATGGGCCACTCCTCCCAGTTTGTGTCATCAGGGAACTTGCTGTCATCATTTAGCAAGAAGGTGTTGAGATGCTCTCAATATAAAACATATTTCAATGTCTTCCAATGAGTCCTCCCTGTGACTCTGCCCAACATTTCCATTACTGGGGCAGCAGCTTCCCAGAGGTCTCCACACTACTCTCCTTCACACAGGGAGGCCCAGGGCTCTATAGCTGGTAGCCAGCTTGCCCAGTCTCTTAGGCATTTGCACAAAGCTTTCCTTCGACAGGACAGGGTCACAGAGCTCATTTTGCCTCAGTGCAAGCATGATCCCCATGGAATATTTGCTGGCACTTTCATTAGTCTAATTTTAAATATCCCAAGTGAATGGCTCTCTACTATTTCCCTTGAGAGACTGCTGTACCTTGTAATAAATCTTACTGACAAAAGGTTTTTCCCAATATCCATCCTAACTTCTTTCTCTCTTAATTATATTCCAATACCCTAGTTGTATGTCCTTGTGTCACTTTGGAAGGAAACCTTACCAAAGTCATTTCTATAATAATGCACCCCAGAGCTCACTGAACTCCTTGGCAAAAGCTCCTGCTGACTTCAATGTACTTGAGCCAGCTCTCGGGCAAAGCTGTGCATTTCCCCTCGGTGCAAGCCTGTAATCCTACAGCCAGCATGGCATAGCAAGGCTCAGTTAGCGTTGCTACCCAGCCTTTCACTGCTGCCCTCAGTCTTTCTGCCTGGGACTGCCAAACACTTCAGTGAGGGTAGGAAAGTGGACAAGATGTATAACCCAGGGTGTTCTTCAGGCTTTCTGAGGTGCCCAACCCCCTGCTTGCTGACACTGGCTCCCTCGGTGGGGCTGGCAACCTGTGGGATTCAGGGCTGAGGCTCCAGGATGGTTTGGTATGTATATCTTGGGAGCAGCTCGCCTGGGAACAGAAACCTGGCTCCACCACCCAAGTACTGCCGGTCTGGCAGCCTGGCTGTGTCCCTGCATGGCAATATCCCTGCCTGGGGTTACACTAGTAACAACAACATGACATTCATTCCTGCAGTGTTGGATGTAGTAAAGCATTTCCACTTCCTTCCCTGTATGATTGTGAGTCATGGTTCTTGGGAGCCGGTAACAGGGGAATCCAAACGGTGCTTTGAGTTGTGCCCAAACATGAACAAATAATCAATCAGGGATTTATCACAAAAAGAAATCTTTGTTGATGTAAGCTGTTATTTGGAGCTGATGTGCTCATGTCACATTATGTGGTCTTTATGCCTCCATCTGAACTAGACACTTTTCCTTCAGGTGAGGTTTCCTTCTTCATCCACAGAAACAGAACCAATCCCCTCCTCACTCCCACTGCAGTAGTGTGCTTGCCCTTTGGAAAAGGAAAAACAAAGCAGAATATCCAGCTTTGTACCAGCTGCCCGTGAGGTGGGCCAGGGGGAGTTTCCCTTGCTGGAGAAGGGGTTGCCACAGGCCATATCTACAGCTGAACTCTCCTTAACATGGTAGATGTGGCCTGTAATTGCTAACATCCCAGTCTGTTGTGATCTTTAGTTAAAGGTGCGTGGAAGTCAGTCAACCAATCTGACACTTTACTGGAGTGGATACAACAGAGAATGATGGGAGGTGGGCAAAGGGATTATTGCTCCTGGCTGTTAAGTTCTCTTGTAACATAAGGCACAAAATGAGATCCAACAAGGTGCTTTGGTGCTTATCTATCCCTTTTGAAACCAAAGTCCAACCCCACAATCTCAGCCAGCTGCTGCCTAACTCTGGAAGAGGTTTTCACATTCCCCACCATCCTAAAGTTCTCCTGGAGGCACTGAACATCTCAGGATCAATCTCATGGCACAGTCCTGTGTGATCTACCAAGCTGGTGCTTTTCTGGCTCTCTCATTTGAGATACCTGTTGGGGCAGCCTGTTCCAGAGTGTGCCACCAAAGCTGGGCTCACAAAAGATGCAGAGGAGGCTGATCTCTTCTCTGCTGTCAGCCACTTTGAGCTCTCACCCAGAGTCATTTTCTACTGCCAGACAGGATCTCTGTTCCCAGAGGAGGGCCCTACGCATGCGACTGGTCAGGATGAGTTGCTCTAAGCTCCTTCTCTCACATCTATAACACAGATATTTTGGAGTCCCGAGGGTGGGAAAAGAGTGAATACAACCGTCTTAGGACTAGCAAAATCATGGTTTGACTGTAAAATCTGTGTTTCTGTTTACAGTCTTTTGAATTTGAGGGTTCAGTCTTTGAACCAGGTTGAGAAAGACTTCCTTGTGAGGTATTCAACGTTTGGAGAAAACTGTTTTACTGACACTCTTCTTATGATCTCTGTGCCTCAATAGCCCTCCCAGCTGTCTTCCTGCTGAGGACACCAATAGATGTTCTCTGCTCTTAAACATCTGCTGCTTCCTACATTGCCTGAGGGGCAGCTCAGGTACCTGGTTCAGGGCAGTGGAGCTGATGGAGGAACCTAAAAGTTGGCACTGCAGAGTTCAGAGTTAGGAAGAGTTAGGATGTTAGCTGCCTTTTATGCTTCTGCTTGCTCATTACTGTGGAAAAGAGGGTAGTGCATTTCGTTAATCTCAGAACAGACACAGTTCTATAATGGGACATTACTTCTTTGCATTGCACTTCTTTGTCTGAGATAAGATATGGTCTCTCATGTATCTTTTTTTTTTTCTTTCTTCGAGTTGGTACTTGTCCAGAGCACTTCTTCATCTTGCCAGCTAGTGATTAATTGGCTGTACTGAAAGGTTCAACACTTTTCTGTACGTTTACCAGAGGAGGTAGAGGAATGTGTGCTCTATCTAGGGTAAAAGCATGCCCTAAGTGGATTTAAAAATGGGTCATCACTTGCTCATTTTAGAATCTGTGCCCTTAAAGCGCATAAGGAAAGGTGCCCTACCTTTTTGATATCATTTAAAAAACCCTTCATGGTGAATGGGAATGTCAGTGGGAAGTTCCAAGACTTCTGTTTATCTTCAGTCAAACACCATACAGGCAGCCCAGGCACAGACTTCTTTGTGCTATGCCAGCGTTGTCAGCTGTCATACAGAATGTGGTTTTGTCCCTTGCTGCTGGAATTTCCATGCTGATTATACAATTTTACCTCCTGACAGTCCAGGGGGAAAAAAATTACTAAAAAACATTGGCCTAGGCAGGGCCTTGTCAGCTGTAGTTTCAGTTCCAGCACCCAGAGTCTTTCAGCATTTCCAGCCCTACAGTGAGGCTTTGGAGGGTTAATGGTCTACTTAACAAAGAGACTTGAGAACTCTTTGAGCAAAGCTTGGAACAGGACTCAGCTCTCTCTTTCACAGAACTGCATCTCAGCTCCCTGCTACATATGCTTTTGAAAGGAAATCCCAAATTAGGACCTTCTACAATTTGTGTTATCACCCTTCTGCAAGAGAACTTCATGAAGCAATTTGACCTTGTTCCTACTTCTGTGTTAGCATCTGATTCATTTGCCCTTAAGTTGGAAATCCATGCTCTTGCAACCAGACATCCATGGTTCATGTCTTCGAGATGACCCAAACATGGGTGTGTTTCAGCTGGCCACGATGCTTGTAACCACCAGACCACAATTTGCTCCCAGAGCCAAGAATAGCAGCAAGATTTCTGATGTTCGATTTTCAGCAAAGCTGTCTTGCTTGCAAGATATTTTGGAGTGCTGGAAATGTTGGTAAACTGACAAGGACCCAGGAGGGGGCAGGTGGAATTGGAAATGAAAAGAGAGAAGAAAACAAAAATAGTATTTTTTAAAACATTCTCTAGTCTTGTTTTTAGTGAGGTTTTTTTGTTGTTGTTTTTTTGTTGGTGGTGTTGTTTTTTTTTTTGGGGGGGGGGTTTTTTGGGTTTTTTTTTTGGGGGGTTGGGTTTTTGTTATTTTTGTTTGTTTGTTTGTATGGGGTTTTTTTGAATGACTCACAATTTTAAAATTTGTGGTAGGTCATAGTGTTCCCAAACCTAATATATCTTATCCTTCATCTAAACCTCTCTCCAAAGTTTTCATGCTTATTCAGTCCTTGATCTGTCTTTTGGGATGGCTTCTAAGGACTCCAACCAGTAGCAGATGTGATAGTATTTTTTTTATTGTGGACATCTCCTGAAAGTATTGCACCAAAGTAACAAAACAGCAACAGCTTTTGGGGGCTACCAAACAGTCTCCAGATAGCCACTTCTTTCAATTCTTGCCAGCCTAATTTGATTTGAACAGAGAACTGATAAAGAAATGCTGTTAAGCCCAGGCAAGTCATGTTTCTGCTTCTCCATCTGAATCATTTCTTGACTGCCTGTTGAATGCTTGAGAGCAAGTTGGTTGCCTTCCAAAACAAAGCAAAGATAGCCTCCCTGTCCCAGAGAGGTTACGGTGCAAACAGAGCCTACCCGGCATGTCACAGCAGCCCCGTGTGCATACGGGAAGCACGGGAGGCAGTTGATCATATGGATTGTGTGGGGAGGAATTAAAGATAGCTGTGAGCCCATGTGGGTTGCCTGTGTGTGCTCCTGGCCTGCTGGAGCCCCGTGCACAGCCCTGGGCAGCCCTTCCTCCCAGGGCAGGGGGGGTGCAGCCTGCCAGGTCACTGGGCCGAGACACGTCCCCCTGTGCACACTGTGCACATGTGTGATGCCTTAAACTCAGCTTAGGAAAAGGATTTGCACGGATATCCCACATGATCCAAGTGACCAAGACTAAATTACCAAGCTTTTCAACAGGAAAGGAGGCTTCTAGATCAAAAATTATAATGTTTCACCATACATAAATTACAGGTTCATTTCTCTACATACTGACAGTTATAAACAACACTTTTTTTGGCCCTAGGTCAGAGGTATGGCTTTGACCATAATTACATTCTTTCTAGATAACTTACTTTTGTTTTGGTTACCAGAGCTTTTGCAATGGATCGAGCCTTTGCATTACTGTTTGTGTCCCATACTCCCATTTTTCTGCTGTGACAGCCACCTCCTGTCACCAACACCACCGGGGTGCTGGGCACAAAGGCAGGGCACCATGGGTCACCATCAAGGGGAGGGGAGCTCAACAGATAAAAGCTCTTGTGTTTTGAGCAGGACCCATGGTGGCAGAGTAGTGAGAAGCCCTGCTGTGGTGGTGTGTAGTGCAAGGGGCTTTGCCCTGCCGGTGGAGAAGGAGGAAGAAGAGGAGGAGGAGGAAGCAGTATTCTTTATCACCTTTGTTTCCCACTGTCCTACAGTCAGATTTTCTGCTTGTTTTTCACTGTGCCCTTCATGTGTTTTCCATCTCTCCAGAAATCACTGGCTTTGTTTAAAACAGACTTCGAGCAGCTGCCAAGACTTTATCCAGAGAGGGAGAAAAATGCACGGACGCCAAGTTCCTATAGAGTTATCAAAAGCTTTCACTCCCCATCAAGAATAAACCAAAAGCCTGGTCTTCTCAAGAAGAGTTCTGAATAGTCACTACAGGTTATCCTGCAAAAGCAACCAAAGCACTTCTGCCCAGGAGAGCAATCCTCAGCTCCCAGCGGTGTCTCCCAAGATCTGCTCGCAAGTGCCCTCACAAGTCTCTCACATCCTGGGATGTTGGCCTTTCTTTGCAGTGTAATGAATTTACACAGAAATGTCAGAAAGTTAGAGGAAAATGGCTTAAGGATGTTTGACTCAAAAACATTTAAAGGTACCCCACTCATAAAGTAATAGATTTCATCAGAGCACAGCTTTGTGCTGTAGGCTTGCAGCCAAGGAGGATTCAAGTTGGAGGCCTTTGCTGGCTGTATTTTCTTTCTCTTTATGCTTTACCACCTTTTTCTAACCCAACCCTAAAGGGATTTCCTGCTCTGTCTCCAAAAGGAGATGCTATTGTTAAGTAATTCCCAGCTCAGAGCTTAGCATCTCCTTCTCTCTGCAACAGTTCAAGTCAGCAAGATAAGTACATGTAAAATTGAAAACAGGATCAGCTCCTTCATCACCAGGGCAAAAGATATTGAAATAGAGACAAAAACAAATATTCTTTGCTTTCAGGTAGAGCAGTATGATTTAACTCTGGCTTTTGGACTTGTTTCCTAATATTTCTTGATTAGAAAAGCTTACTGAAAATACTTGAGATGGCTGGTGGGGAGAGACTTTCCCGACGGAAGCAGCTCCTTCTGACAGAACGTAAACAATCGCAGAGCAGGCTTGGTGAACAGCACTCCTCCCACCAGCAGCAAAAACACACCAGCTCTGAGCCAGCAGCTCCGATGTTTCAGTCGCTACAAAAAGCCATGGTGTGTGTCTAAAACATACCAGAAGCAAAGGGCTGTCCCTGCACACTTTGGTTTCCAAGGGGCAGCAAGGTCTCATTTTGACTAGGTCATGCAACAGCCTCTGGTCACCTGCTCTTTCACCTCCCAAAACTGCATCAGGGAGGGAAAGCTGCCTGGGCTGAACGAAGCGTGTAGTGAGTGCCAGACTTTCTGATCTTTTAAAGGAGGGGGAGACTTACCATTTTGGACTAAGTGAAAAATTATGATCTCCTGTTTCTCCTGTTGCTCGTCTCCCTTCTCCCCTTAGAGGCTGTCCTCTGCTCTCTGCTTTGTCACAGGTTGGTTTGATACAGCTGGTTTTGTTGTGTTCCTCCTCATAGTCTTCCTAGAAAAATAACATCAACTCATCACTAGTTTTTCCTGCATGTTGAAAGAGACTGATACAAGCAAAGTCTTGTACAAATCCTGGCTGTGATTAGTGAAAGCCACGCAGGTCTTCTGAGAAGCCTGAGGGAGCTGGATGCTGAGTCCTTGCTCACTTCACCACCAGCACGGGTGCACTGTTTCCAGGGAAAAGGGAGTGCTCCTGACTATGCTACCCCTGTACAAGTGTGTATCCCTGCTGTGATTAAGTCTGCAATTATGGTAAGCACACAGAGAACTCAACACACAAAATATGAACTTGTTTTGAAAGTCTGGGCAACAACATATTGATGACTCACTTTATCTCTGTAAAGAATGACTGAAAAATAGTTATTTCTCCATAGCATTGTGACAAATCAGAATACTCTAGAAAGCATGTTGGAGAAATTGCTGCTCCTAGCACTACTGTAAATTAAATATTTGCTCATTCACCTCATTCGTGGTGCTAGTGCTCTGTAGAAAAGGAGTAGTAATTCACTGCTTTTTTCCTAATATTGTTTTTCTGCCACTTCTTGTGTAAATGTGGAATGCTCATACACCCAAAGCAATCCTGAACCACAGAACTGAATCCCATAAGGCTGAATATCCACTGCAGGAATTAGCCTTAGATGTTGTTAAGACACACAGCTACTCCTCAATTCATAGTAGTGACAGGGGAAGGAAGGGGAGACTGAGTTACAGAAAACCCTGGTGCTGTGAAAAATGGAGTGAGGTGTAAGAGGGAAGAGATGCAGCACCCAAGTAACCAGCAAGAACAAAGCATAAATTCAGCCTTTGCAGAGCAAGCAGAAATTTATAATAGGCTTCAGACCAGGATGCTTCTTGCTTAGTTCTTTTTGAACAGCTCTGAAAATGAAGTGAATTAATAGTTTCCAAACCTAACAGGTAAGTTTGCAGCAATCAGAAATATGAGAATAAAAATGGTGGTGAAGCAATATTAAGAAAGAAGATTACATACTGGAAATTGGGCTCAGTGCAAAATCTTTTTTCTGTCCTTTTTTTTTTTTAGTAACTATAAGCAAGAAATGTGTGCCAGAGGAAATGAGAATTTAAGAAAATATAGACAGTTTGGCAGGGCCACAAAATGAAAGCTTTAAGGAAAGAACATTTAGAGAACAGAAGGAAATATTAGTGGGAGAAATGATAGCAGCATAAAAACATCACCTTTTGAAAGATATCATTCTGCACCCAACTTTTTAACATCATCTAACATGCATATTGAGCACGATTTTTTTTTTTACCCTGCTGGGAGAAAAAAGTGCATACAGAAAGGCAGGAAAAGAAGAAAGCACTTCCAGCAACTTAATAGTTAAGGTGTTGGAATAGTTACCAGACACTGTTTCTGTAGGAATGATGAAGCTGAGATTTAGAAGACGTTGAAAGAATTGTGATTCAGAATGGCCAAATACACATTAGTGCCCCCACCTTGACACAAATAAACCACAGCTGCCTGGACAGCATAATTCCCTTTTGGCTTGAAACTGTATATGTTATTTAGAAGGCTCTTTGAGAATAGAAGTAGCCCAGTGAGAGATTCATAGAGAAGCCAGGGATCTAAAGCTGACCCAGCAAATAACTCCTTCTTGCTGTCTGTGCTAGAAAACTAAGTCAGCTGGATCCCTAGCAAAGGTAGCTGGAAATACAGGAAAATAAGCCCTGATCCTTTCCTCTAAGAAGATAACAAAGAGATAGCAGGTGCTTGGAAGCTGTGGCAAAAGGCCTAGTTTTGAATCCCTGTGAGCATGGAGCTTGTGCTGCCATGTTTGCCTTTGGCTGGATGTCAGCAAAGAACGGAATTTGGCTCCTCCTCATTCTGCAATGTGTAATTTTTATCTCTCCAATATGTTAACTCACCAAACCTGACCTGTTTACTCAGTGCTTCCAGAGGCCGTTCATTTCAAAACACTGCCACATTACAGGTACGTGGAGTCCCCGGTTCAACCCTTTACAGTAGTTATTTATTACTCTGGTTTTGTGTGTGAATGCTGAAACCACAGTTTTTTCTGCCCCAGCTGCCCCAGTGGAGAGCTTCACCCTCTGCCTTTGCCACCCAAACCCCCTGGTCCTTGTGCAAGAGTTGCTTCAGCAATCCATTCAGCCAGCTGCTCCTGGCTCCAGAGCCCTCAGCCTGCACGTCCATCTGCAAACAATGTGCTGGCCAGAGAGGGCATCCATGGAAGGCATCCCAGGCATCGTGGCAGAGGTGTGGACATCAAATGTGCCACAAGGCCAAGGATGGGAAGGGCAGCCTGCCTGTGGTTGCTTTTAATGAAACGTCACCAGAAGTTCCTGTGGAGCATACTCAGGAAAAAAGGGGCAGAGCTTGGTGGCAGGGTGGGAATTTTGGATGGCTTTGTACTTGTTTGCATGATATACCAGCTTCCAATTATTGGTTGAGAAGTGAAAGACTGAACAGCCTTTCAGTTCCAGGAGAGTGGTGGAATACAGCTTGTTTAGGCAGGGTCTGTCAGAACTTGCAGTCCCAAGTACCCATGCTGATGTGAGACTCAGCCTTGGATGGAAAACTGGCCCAAAACCTAAATATTTGAGTAGCTAATCTATGCTACATTATCAGTACCTGAGCTAGGTAATTAAAGCTAGCTCTTGCAGAGCTACAGAGTCTCTGGCCATGCCTTTATGTTGCAGTGTTGGCATCCTCTCAGGTGCCTGAGAACCTTTGCTTTCAGCCTTCCTTTGGAAATACTGAATGTGCTAAATGCACCACGTATAGGGATGTTTATCTAGTCAGACATAAATATCCCTTGGGTATCGTGGAGATCATTCCTTGATGCAAATCACTGCCATTCATGCTTTGGCATATTATGCTCCAAGAGGCTGCACTGTGCTGGGACAGGCAGGTCACTGCGTTCCAGAAGAAAGCAACCACAAATGCACTGCACTCGCCATTTGTCCCTTTTGTTTGCATTTCAGCCTGCCAAGCACTTTGGTAGCCTCACAACTGCAGGCATCACATGAGCAAATCTTTGGATGTTTGCTCCTGTCAGGTCTGTTGGTTAAATATTTGGGAAAGGTGGCTATACTGTGCAGCTCACTGAAGTGCAGGAAAGATCCCAAAGTGTTTTACAAATGGTCTTTAACTCATGATTCATCCCATCTAATTTAAGGGTTTTATCTGGAATACTTAAATTGAAGCTTTGTCACTTTGGTTTAGTTTATATCATCCAGAGCAAGTCTTCTAGTTCCCAGCAATTTATAGCCCACTGATGGGGTGCTGAAAACCCAGCCTGAAATACCATCTGCATCTTGGGTGAAGAGGATGAGGACCAGGAAGCACCCATCTTCATCCCACTGGGAATACCCTTGCTGGCAGCAGGGTGGATTGAGGGGGGAAAGTGTTGTCTCCTGAAGTACCCAGGATATGGACAAACCCCTCTGCCCTTTGCTGCTTCACATCCCTGTCAGGTGTGATCTAGGACACAATAGTGTATATTCCTTGAAATAGTGTATATTCCTGGCAGCTCTTACAGCTGGAAACACCCTGGGCTGATGGCTTGCTTTGCCAAAGCTGGGAGAGCAGGTTGCTCCTTCACAGAAAGACAAGGAAACCCCTGACTGCAGAGGGAAGGGTCAGAGGTGCTGCTGGTGGAAGGTACAGAGATGAGCCTGGCTCAGGTAAACCCACTGGCCCATGCAGGAAGGTTAGAAAAATGAGTCAGGAAATGAGGAATGCTTATTTAAGCTGCAGCATCAGTATACAGAAAGACTCTTTGAGTCACAGGACAAACTATGAACTTCTGGAAAAGGGACCTCCTCCTTCTGCCTGAGCCCAGCTCAGAGCTTCTTCTGCAGCACAGTGGAGCCAAGGTGGGGAAATGCTGATGACATTCACTACTGTGCTGTCACTTGTTTCAAGGTGCTGGGGAAGGTCTGCACGCTGTGTGCTGTATTCAGTGTGTGCTCTGTGAACATTTAAACCATCCTGTGACACAGTCCTGGAGCTTTGGGGCAGTGTGTGCTGGAGATATCATGGGTCTCTTAGGAGCTGGACTGGTCCTTGAAGCTTAGGGCAGCTGAATGTAACAGACTTTCTGCATGGGAGAGGGGAAGAGATGGAAAAGTGAGGGCAGAAACCGTGCTGTAGCCATTTAAATCACAGGATTCACAGCTCAGTGGATTACAGACCAGTACAGCCACCAGGCCCCTTTCTGGTCCTGCTGCAGCAGCAGTGTGCACCAGGCATGCCTTGCTCAAGAGAAGTGAGTCCTCTGGGCTCTTTCATTTGGAGCTTGATGGATGCCTTGTGAATGCCAGTCCTGGTGGGCACATGAGGAATGCCCTGTGCTTTCCAACCCAACTGGTCTAGCAAAATGCCCAGAGTTTGGTGTTGTGTCTGCACATCTGCAGTAGTGTCTGTGTCTCAGGAGGGACGGAGGTGACTTCACTCCCTTTAGAGCCATGGTGGCAGTCCATTTTCACCATTCCACTGCTGGTCCACCTAAACACTGCCTTCATTTTTCAGATGCAGTATGTAATTAATCAGCAGACTTACTGCCACATCACTGTGTCCAAGAGGGAGTAAATGAAGCTAGATGGTCCTGTGCGAGAACATTGACTTTCAACATTAAACGAGAGATGTGATATGAAGAACATAAATCAAATTCTTGCTATTGGCAACAGAGAAGCACTTTTCTCCAGGACAGACTGCTATAAAAGATTTCTTGCATCTTCTGGAAAAAGAAATGTTGGCTGCTGCCAGAGAGATGATACAGAACAAACAGACTGGGAACAGGTATGGCAGTTCAGGTCCATGAGGGAATGGGCCACAGTTCCAGCAAGTGGCTCCCACCCACTGCACTGCCAAACGTGCTTCCTGAGGTCAGAACCAAATACCATTGCCTGTGTCACCAAACTCAGAGGTAATAAAGATGAGCTGGCCAAGTGAAAAGCCACTCTTGCTTTTTCCTTCCCCTATCTGCACCAAACAGCCTGGGCTACTTGCACAGGAGGGCAACAGGCCCCCTGTTCCTCATCACGGCTGCCGGGGTCCCCTTGCCCCCAGCTGCCTTGTGCCCCCATGGCAGGGCTGCCTCCAGCAGCCCCTTGGGGAGGGGAAAGCTCAGTTTGTGCATAATCTTTGATGTGATATGGGTCCAGGCTCAGTTAGCAGGTACAAGCAGTGAAGGTGAATATTAAGAGCTGCTTAGAGGATTGATTTTTCATTAAGATGAATCTAGTGTAATTAAGCCTAACAGAGATGTTTGTGCTAATGCTGCATAATTAATTGCCTGGATTCAATCCTTCTTTTTTTTTTTTTTTTTTTTTTTTTTTTTTAAGTTTTTAAGCATGTGAAGTTTTTTTACCCTTTTTTTCTTTCAGTCTTGTATTACTTCTTCTCCCTCTAGAATATATATTGGTGTGCCTTCTTTCAATGTCTGTTTTCTCTCAAGACCAATTTTTTTCTGTTGTGTTTAATTGTTTTTCTCCTGATTTATTATTCCAAGCCCATGCTAGGCAGTCTGTTTATTTATAATTTGGGTTATTTTAAAATGGATACAGAGCTCTAGGTCAGTGTTTAAAAATTAACTAATAAAATACACAAATGAGGCCCAATGGTCAACATAAGATTACACATCCTCTAGGACTCACATGCTATTCCAAATAAACCACTGGGGAATACCAGCCCCAGGCCCCAAAAGCATGGAAAATTCACTAATCTGGACTGAAGTGGGCTGGTATAGAACATATATATGGGAACCCTTCACGAAAAATGCCAGGCCACTCTTCTTACAATTGAACTAGCAGGTGTTAGTACGAGCCCTTGGGAGGGGTGACAGTGATGGTGTGAGTGTGCTGTGGCAGAGCAACGCTGGGCTCTGCTCAGCCCAGATACCCACATCCCAGGAGCAGATCCTCCCACTTCTAGGCATTTTGGGAGAATGCAGTTCAAAGGAGAATAGCATGACCCTGACAATACAAATCAGAAGACCAGAGCATTCTGAACTTCTACTGCACCTTCCTCCTTCCACCACAGAGGCTGCTGATTCCCAGTGGAAAGGAAAGCCCAGGGAAGGCCATGTGTGCTGCTCTGCACAGAGACATGAACCCACGTGTCACATCCCCCCTGCTTTGGCACCACCCTAAGCGTGGTACCCTGAGGGCTGCATCCCTCTCCTCACACTCCATTGCAAAACTTCTCCACTAAACAAACAAACAAACAAACAAACAAACAAACAAACAAACAAACAAACAAACGGGGTCGGCCGCTGTGTATATGTGAGGGGCAGTGCTGCCCGAGGAGGACGGGCAGCAGCCCTGGCTGCAGCGTGCAGTGCGAGCAGCCCTGCTGGCAGCAGGTGAGGGGGCCGTGCCACAGCCTGGCTCAGCCCCAGTGGCAGGGCAGGGACAGGGCCCAGGCCATCGCACCCGCCCAGGGAAGCGGTGTGGTGGTCAGCTGGCCACAGGAAACACCATCACCCCCAGCAAACACGGTTTCCCACAGGCGGTGCCATCAGTGCTCTGAGGTCCCTTGTGCCTGCATAAGGTGTGCAGCACGCTGAGGGGTGGCCTGAGGCTGCAGGGAGGAAGCAGTGCCCTTGTTGATGCCCAGAGAGCCTCGCTGGCAAGGCCAAAGGGAGGAGCACATGGACTCTGGGCTTTCCCATGCTGATTTGACAACTGGGCACACGTAGTTGGTTTGCACAGAGGTATGAAGTACTGGGGTAGCCAGTGCAGTGTGTCCTGCTCACCCACCTGCATGGGTGAGGGCATGTCCCCCAACAACAAAACTGGAGATGCAGAAACTGAATCCACCTGCTCTGTCAGTCCCAGCCTGGGCTGCTGCTTAAGACACACAGGTCTTTCACAGTGGTGCAAGGCAGGAGCGAAACCTTCCCCGGGGATGGCTGCAGCGTGTGCCCAGACAGGGGCAGGGCCGCTGTGCGGAGATGCTGGTGCTGCACACCGAAACCAGCACCCTCCCACTGCGAGCACAAGGGTGAGTTAGCTGTTGCCCCAGTGAAAACAAGATCAGGGTTTTTAGTGCGGTGTTAACAGCTATGTTAAAATCCTCACACTTTCCAACAAAAGAAAGGCCCTCAGAGAAACCGAAACAAACACTCACACAAGCAACACTGGAAGTTGGCTTGAATTACAAACACAGGAAATTAAATACAAAACCATGTTACAATAGCATTGAGGATCTGACTTAAAACAAGCCAGACTAAGAGCATGCACTGTTCAGATGGCGGTATTTTTCCCTACCCCCACTCCCAGGGGGATTGTCTCTATAAATACACACATGCATGTAAGTGGTTGTATGTTTGTATATACAGATACATGCATGCACAATTCCTACCACATTGAATAAACCAGGGAATTAAAGGAATACAGTAGCCTTTCCCTGGACTGAGTTGGCCTAGTATACAAGTACATGAAGGTGTTTTAGCCAGGACTGCAAATATCATACATTATAGGGAGAAAGTTTGTTTGGCTTTTTTTCTTTCATTCCCAAATAGAGATTCTTGCAAAGATCAAGTTCACAGCACAATTTCACAACAATTGAAGGTGCAACTGAGAACAGTGTGAAGGTGAGAGCAGGGACAAGAAGACTGGAGTTCCTTAAACATTTTTATTGCTGAAGAAAACATAATATTTAATCATCAGTTTCAATTGCATTAGCAGAAGGCACTTTTATTCCAAGAGAAATTCACACCAAGGGTTATGCCAGTACAGCAGGGTTACCTGGAAAAAATTCTCTAGTGACTGACCAAGTTTTAATGGGCTTTGCAATGGTCCTCTTGTGTGCCCCTCGGTATCCCGGCCAGCCTATTGCCATCAGGTGCCACTGCATGTCCTCAGCAGCAGGCTCTTCCCACCTCCTGTCCCAGCCTCCCGCTGCTGGAGGCCGGTGGAAAGGGGAGGGTGGCCTCAGGTTAACATGTCTTGACTTGTCCCTTTCTGCAGGCAAAGCCCTTTCCCTGTGCTGCAAATCCCTATCTCGTGGCCTCAGCCCTCGGGTACATGCTTGTTTTTCTGCTTTTATCTTCAAAACACTCACAAATGTATTTCAAATGAGAACTCTATTATGTTTTCCTTTCCTTTATTACACTTTGCTACAGTTTGTCAATACTGGCTACCGGTGTTATTTGAGGCCACACTGAAAAAAAAAAAAAGGTCCTTCCCGAGCTCTGCACATTTATCTGAAGTTCTGCATAAGGTCACATGTCTCCTCCAGCAGAAGGTCTTGCAAAGTTAAACAAAGTCCCCTCGCTTGCTCTGTCTGAGTAAATACAGACCATATTGGAGTAAATAAACAGCCAGGCAGTGTCCCAGACAATGGGCCTTGGCGATGAATTAATAAACTCTGCCTCTCGCATTAGTAGAGTGTGACTGGAACTGGCAGGAGGCCCTGGCGGGCCTCCAGAAACGATTATTACTAGACAGAGCCAAAGGAGACTTGGCACGGCGCGGAGCCCACAGCTGGAGATTAGGTAACAGAGCCCGCCCGCTCGCCGAGCTGCCAGGGCGTTGGTTACCCTGCCTGAGGAGAGGGTCAGGGCTCTGTTTTCGTAGCTCGGATTCATGTAGGGTGCCTGCCTCTGAGACTCTCGCTGCTCCAATCGGTAACCCAGGGGTTTATTCCGCAGGATCGAACCGCCATCCCAAACCCTGGCAGTTGACCAAAATGCCTCTCTGGTGAAACTACAGAGGATGAGCCTGCACTGTCCCTGTCCTGTGCAGCACCCAGAGAGCCTGGTGGTACCCGTGGGGAGCCAGGGCTGGATGGTTCTGTACAGACAACGCAGCAGGGCAGCGCTGCTCTGGGTGAGGAAGGAGGAATTGCTTCTGTGAAGAGCAGCCATATCTGGGCTTGTATTCTGAGCTGGGGGTTGAATCCAGAGGCAGGAGGTCTGCTGAGGAGGTAAAGCCCTCCTAATGGCTTGCTCTGGGGGTTGGTGAAACCCACGGGGAGCACTGCTCTTCCTGAGCTAGACAGAGTTGTCACCCGGACACACTGATGAAGGAGGTGTGAATAGGAAGGGACCATGGGCAAATGAGAAGCTATCCCTCTGTTCCCACCTCCAAAGAAAAGGTGTCTGTGTTGCTTCATGAACTGTGGTGTTGCAGCCCCTGAGCTCTCTCCCAAACCAAAAGACCCCTTGCCTTGGAGCTTGGAAGCCCAGCAGCCATGTGGGATGAGCACTACAGCAACCTCAGGTAGCAGGTTTATCTGGGCTACCTCCAGCATGGATGTCCTGCTGACACAGCTCTTCTGCTTCCAAGAGCTGAGCTACTTTCTGCACCCAATGTTATCCTGGTTTATTTAGACCTGCTTCTTGGATGTCTGACATGGGGCTGCTCATTGCCATGCACAGACATGCCTGTGTTTGCAACTCACATCCCCGCAATCAGCTGTAAACCTGTTAGCAATGCATCAGGTGGGCTTGGCGCTTGTGTGCTAGAGTATTGGTGGAGGGGGAAGTGATGCCTGCTCCTGCTGTGAAGCATTTTGAGAAGCATGGATGCAAAACTCAAGCTTTTTCAGTGTCTGCTGATGAAGAGAGACTATGCAAAACCACTCTCATTCATTTATCCATGGTGAGAAGATGGCGGTCTGAACTCCATCCCTGAGGGCCCCCACACTATTGTGATGACCCCAATTTCAGGAGCATCTCTTTCTGGTGCCCATGTCTTTTACATCTCAATGACTGCAGCTCTGAAAATGAACAAGTAGAAATCAGCCTTTCTGAGAGCCATTAGCTTGAATGGAACTACCTGGATTACCTCAGAAATACACTTTGCCAAATATAAGTTGGTAAGAAAAGTTACCAAAATGAAGAGAATTAAGTCTTTTTTTTCACATATATACTATAGTAAAACGCATTTTCTTATCCTCATTTACTGCTGAATCTCCAACCTGTCCTGGACTGAATGCCCCCAGAGAAGAACAATAATAGTTTCCAGCTCTGAATACTGCCTTTTGTCATCAGGTTTGAAAGCCCTTCACAAAGGAGAGGAATCTCATTTTCTGTGTTTTTCCACAGGGAGAAGAGGGGTCAGGCAGGCAGAGCCGGAGCACCGCTCCACTCAATGCCAGCCCGCTGCCGTGCTCCTTCCCAGGACACGGCCATGCCCTCGCCTGCCACCCTGCTCCAGAGGCTGAAACGCTGCAATGCTGAAATCCTGAAATGCTGAAACGCTGCAATGCCGCCAGCGCAGGCTCGTCTGATAAGCTTTCGTTATCTGTGCGGGAGAGTGCAAATGCTCCTGGTGTGGGGGACTGGCTGGTGGTGGAACCACACGGAGGAGTTTCCAGCGAATGCTGACCAGGGCTAATGTAAAACTGACTCCACAGCTCACTCTCCAAGCTCCTCCTTCCTCAGCAAGCAAGTGGGTTTTTTCTTTCATAACAAAACTTGAAGCGAGGAATTGCTTTCCATTACCCAAAGTACAGATCTTGTCCTTCTCCTTAAATCACCTTCAGCTTGATGAGCGTGGGCACTCCTTGCTGGTGCCTCTAAACATCGCCTGGAGAGAAAACCTCTGAGGAAAGTGAAATTCAGAAGAGCTAATAAAACATTTTCTGAAGAGTTCGAATCTCTCATTCCAAAGAAAACAAAAAGGTCGGCTGACCTTTCAACCTGACCCTTTTCTCTTTTTTTCTAAGGCATTAAGAAAAACATTCTGCAAACAATGAGTGCTCGTGGTAATTGTCCCTCCCCTGTGCCCCAGTTCTTGCCAAAAGCAACATTTCAATGGCTATGGGGGGTGGAGGTTGAAAGCAAATGAGTGAGCAAGCAAATGCTGGCTTTCACACATCAGTGGCTGGCTACGCCCTGACCACATCCAAGGAGGTTCAAGGTGAGGGAGTCAAGCTCTCAGGCTGCTCCTCACTGAGTTTTACAGTTGCAGTGTCTGAAATATTGCGGTTCAAGTATGGAAATCTGTGTCGGAAGCATTCAGAATGTCCAGTCAAAGGGTAAGAAAAAGGGTCGTACAGCCTTAAAGTGAAATATAATTTAGATCAACATCTCTTCCATCGGCTGTTGAATTCCACCTTCGTGTCACGTGCCACATCTACTCATTCCTCAGCCCGTCCTTCTAGTGTTAGGGAGAGGCCTGTGTGAAAATAATTTCATGTTAGGAAAAAAAAGTGTGGTTTTTATATGAGAAAAGCCTTCTTGTACCATTTATCTCCATTGTTTTCCAGCACTAGGACCTGCAGTGGATCCTGCTGTGACATGTTTCCAGCTGCAAAAGGAATCAAAAGATTTAGGGTTGAGTTCCCTCCTGATTCTGGAACATGTTCCACTGTGCAATCTTTTGTAATATCTCTCTTCAATAAAAGCACTAATGCTCTCCAAGAGGCCTCCCCCTTTCACTTTCCTCATAAGAGGCGATGACAAGCTCCCAGCCCAATTGTCTGCACACATCCTTAACTGCGTGAGCCAGAGATTTAGCTACCTTTCCTGGTTCTGACACTAACCTGTACACTGGTCCAGGGCAAACCATTTAATCTTTGCCCCACCCAGGCAAAATGTCCATAGAAATCCCTTCTTGCTAGTACTGGAGCAGAAGCATTGGCACTGCTGGGAGATGGTTGTAAACAGGGAGGCTTTCAGCTGCCTTTGGGAGTCGGCTGCCAGGAAAGGAGACCTGCCTATGCCAGGGCTCATCTTGCTAATTCTGAGGCAGCTGAATCCATTCTGTAAAAGCACACTGGTAGTGTCAAGGTCCTGCCTTTGAACGTGTTTCTCCAGCTGTAAAATGTGGATAGAAACACTGAGTGAGCTCAGTAAAGGTCTGCTGAGATTTAAGCTATGTTGGCATTCTCCTCCTCAGTGTTAGTAGAACTGGCAAACACTAGGAGAGAGCAGGAGGGTTTCTACTTTTCTTTGAATCGTACTGTAAATCTCCACAGCCCTGAGAACAGACTTTGTAATTCCCAACAAGCACACAAGTGGGTTTAGGTGCTGGTGTGGGAGGAAAGAAGGGGTCCTGGGGGGGTGGTGGTAAGGTGGGGATTAGGGGGATGTGTGTGATGATATGGTAAGTAAACAGTGCATTCAGAATTTCTTTGTTACTCTCCAGATTTACTTCTCCTCTTCAGTAGGGATTTGTACAGCAAAGTACAATTTTGTGGCTCTTCTTCAAGGCCATTAACTTAATGTAAAAATATTAGCACTGTTTTTATTATCTGAAAAAAAGAGCTCAGAGCTGAGTTTTTGTGAGCAGTGCTTGGTTCATTATACAATGACTCAGACTGGGTTTTGTGGTGGAGGATTCAGCTTTTCCTTAGTGGTAGGATCAAGATGTTCTGTTTCCATGATAATCTACCTTTCATCTCTCTCACGTTGCAAAATTCATTTCTACCTTGATCCCACACAAACGTCTTAGTTTCTTGCCTTTGTTATTGTAAATTATTTACTTTAGAAATGCTGAATCATGACACTGAGGTTAGAGAAAATTGCACTTGTATTTAAAGTAAAAATTGTTCCCACATCTTCTGAAGATCCCTGGACTATTATTTTTGTGTGTCCTTACATTTTATGGTTCAAAAAAGTTCAAGTGGCACTCGGCTTGGCCCCCCTTAGAGAGGTCCAAACCTGAACCTTTTACCCTGGAGATATTTAATTCTGCAGATGATGCCTCCGCAATGCTACGTGGGGGGAGCTGTGCCTGTGTATCAGCAGGAGAGCTGCATGCCCAGTGACAGTACTGACTCCCTTCAGCCCTCCTCGAGGCCTGGGTGGCAGAGCACTGGTGGGTCCTGGGGCAGCTGTGTGGGCTCCCATTTATGTGAATGGTGTGGCACCTGAACAAAGGCAGTCTGCAGTTCAGAGAAGTGCTCCAGAGTTTGTGTGAGCACCTGAAGGTTACGATAACACCTTGGGCCTGCAAAGACTGGGCTAGAATTCTTCTGAAGAAAAAGATGATCACAGTTTTTATTTTCCTGGTTTTTATTTGAACAGAAACACAGGGAAAAGGAGCCACAGCCCCAGCCCCAAGCACACACTGCAGCCCATCGAGCAGCCTGAAAATACATCCCAGTGTGATGCCAGGCGTGGTTATTACCCAGCTGCAACCTGGCCCACAAGTGCCAGGGCCCCTTCTTGCCTCTCTGTTGGCTGCACTCCACTGGCTGAATCTCAGCTGCTGTGCGCAGACATGCAGTGCTAGCCCATCCTCTGGCAGCACACAGCTACCAAGGCTCCCTCCACAGCGGTCACACGTTGCACTGAGCTCTTGTTTGTGTGTCAGTGGGCTGCAGCGGGTGCGAATGCTGAGACAGGCTGCCCTGTGGTGTGCGCTGCCTGCCGGCCTGCACTCAGTGGCTACCAGCAACTAAGAACCAGTCTGACCCAGTACCCCTTTTTGTCCATTTTTAATAGTTTTTTATGAATGCAAGGAGGAGACGCAGGACAGTGGAGAGAAGACAGTGTGCATTATTTTCAATGTTCTTTTTAATTTTTTTAAAGCCATAATTCACACATTCCTGTGTTAAATATACTTACAGGTGTCTGTTTTACCACTGTGTGCATTTTGTATGGGGTTACTGCAACACCAGCACCACTTTGAGAGTAAACTCTGACGGGATACAAGCAGTGGGGTGGGGCCAGTGGCCTGGGGCTGGCGTGCAGGGCTCCTGCCCTCTCTTCTCTGAGCCTGCTGGTTGCCCACCGCCTCTACCAGCGGCCGCCACCTCTGCTCCACTGGGCGCCGGCCGGCGTGCAGAGAGCCAGACAGGGGCCACCTCGTCAGTCATTTAATGAGTAAACAAACCATTTCTCCAGCCTTCTCCGGGATCATTCAGCCTGAGCCAGAAAGCCAGCCTGGCAGAAAAGAGTCTCTTGTTCTGGCCCCCCTCTGCAGCAGCTGATGAGGGGCTTCTCCCTCGAAGTGGAGCGGGGCTGGCACACAAGCAAGCCCACTGTGTACATAGCACACGGGACCACCCGTGCCAATGACTTTTTCCAGAGGCCAGCTCAATCTGCATCACTTAATCCATGTTTTCTGTGCATTAGACCTCAAGTTCTTTTATATTCCCACTGATAATTGAATTCTCCGTTTTAATGGCTCTCATCTTCTGTAGATGTCAGCAGTGCTCTGTAACTGTGGATTATTTAAGCCTCAGCACATCTTTAAGGCAGGTTTAATACCCTCCATTTACAGAAGGCCTGGGTGAGGCCAGGCATCAGTCAGAGGATACGTGCCAAACTGCACCATGGCCAGGGATAAAGCCCCATTTTCCGCTGTTTCTGAAATGGGTTGTTGTCTGTTTAATCTAGGCAACTCTGTCAAGGGATGGGGTTTCCCATCAGGATGGTGTGATGGTGTCTGTGCATGTGAGAGCCCAAGCCGAAGTTCAAAGCTGAAGTGCTTTTGGCTTTTCCAGTGTCAAAGTTACTATTTTACCTGTTAGTTGCCCTGCATTTTACAACCCCTCACATCCTGTGTGACCTCACAACTTCGTGGATGGACTCTCAGGAAGTGCTAGCTTACAGGCACAGCTATAGGGCAGACACTATTTCAGCTCAGGCTGGGAGGAGAGGTGTTGGAGTGCAGAGCTGTGGGGAGTTGTAGGACAGACAGCAGGAACATCACCTGTCTTCTTTTTTCCCAGGCTTTATCAGGATGCCATGAAGGCACTTGGTGCTTGCTCCTGCTCCATACTGGGGGCTTTGCCACCCTGTGCAGGAGCCACATGGGAGCTGTCCCTGCCAGCTCGGAGGCAGCACTGCGGGCAGGCAGACCTCCCTCGCCCTGCCACCCGCTCTCCGGAGGATTGGAAACTATGCAGGATGCGGGGAGAGCATAGGACTCACAAAGCAGGAACATTTGGGTCGTGTGTTAGCACTAGAAACCTGCCAGAAATGGGACAAATGCAGGAGTGCAATTAGTGACCTGTACTCCTGGCTGTTTCCAGGGAGCATTCATTCCCCCTTCCCAGCTGTGCTGGGGTGGAGGTGAATTTGCAGTGCAGCGGGAGCACTAACAAGTTAATGTTTAACATTATTATTACCTCATCTTCCAGAGGCTCCTTCTAAACATAACAATTGACGACAGGCTCCTGATAGTTCGGAGAAGACCGACCTCAGCCCTAAGACTATGATGAATATGATTTCCCTTCCCCCTCTGTTTTGATTTTCTGCTCTGTTACTCCAGAGCATTGGCTGGCCATGACCCCTGGCTGCTTTTTCTGTAATTACCAGCTCCTGCCAGATTTACTGTGGAAGTTAATGTCTGTTCCAGCCAAGTCAGCCCCACTGTTATATTGTACGAGACAGTAACCCCTTCAGTACAGGCAGAGCTCTGGTGAAGCAAAACAAAGAGTCAGGAACCAGGCTTCTTGAGGCCCTGGGGAAAGTTTCACGCACTTGACAAGGGTGCTGCATTAACAGGAGCCCTTTAGTTGTGCAATCTCCCTCGGGGTCTTTCAAATCCTTCGGGACACTAATGGTGCTCGGTGTCGAAACAACAAGACAGCCACTTGTACCAGAGTTTACTCTGACAAACTCTCAGGACTTGCTCTCAGTCCGCTATGCGCCTCTGGGCCATTTCTTCAGAGCCTGTGCATGGTCTGGTGGGACTTGCTTTAATAAATTAGCATTCTGGACATCTACCCTTAAAACTGGAAGGATTTCTTTCAGATGTTGTTTTTGCAAGCCATTTTTTACATGCTCAAACAAAGCATGCTAAAAAGGGCAAGATTCAGGCTCAGATGGCTGTCCAGCAGATGCACAGCTTTGGTCCAGCCATCAGAAACACCCGCTTCTGCTCCGACACGTTCTGCCCGGCTGATCAGAGCAGCTCCTGGGCTGCACTCACTGCAACAGGGGGCAAGTGCAAGAGCATTTTGCATGTCTGTGGAAGGTGAAACATAATTGAAACATAGTCAGGGGCAAAATGTGGGTAAAATACAGTCCAGATTCTGATAGAAATGATATTCAGCTATGTCTGGAATAATTCCATCTAAGCCATTGGAGCTGTGGGGTGCAAATCCTGTGCCATGAGGTCATGGGGAAATAAGGTGAGTAGCCTTTGTACAGTGTGCACCACAGGAACAAGAAGTGGCCACCACAGCAGTGAGCAACGTCAGAAACTTCTGCTTCAGACACAGTTGGGAGATAATAATGAGGAATCTAAGAGATCACACAAATACCAGTCTGTTAACATGACCCTGTTAACATGACCCATTCCCCCTGTGGAGGGGAACACGCTAAGAATAGACCCAGTAGGCTTGAATAACGCGTTTGCAACAAATCCTGCTCTAGGGCTCCCATATTTCTGTTTAAGAATTTGCAGACAGATGCACAGCATGTGTGTGTCCTCTTATTCTTTGCGTTTTAGACTGATATTTGGATATTTGGGGCAGTATGCACGCATTAGGTCTGTGCATTGGACTCAGTGGGGTGACTCCTGGGCACCTGTCTGTGACTCTGAGATGTGCTGCAGCACACCAAGGGGCTTTTGACCTCCTGGGCCAACCAAATATTCAGAAAACCATGAGAAATCTATAAAGCTTAAAGAAAAGAAAAATATCCAAAAATATCCAACTGGAGATATTTATCCATAGAAAAAGAGGACACATCTGAAAATGTGTATGTATGGGCATCCCTAGTCTTCACCACAATTTGAATCTGTGGTTCATGGCAGATAGCCCATTCTTGAAAGAAAAACAGCACTCTCTTCTTCACCAGCACCATCAGAGCCAGCCTTTGGGTTTGTGCGGCTGTGAGTGTGCCTGGGCACCAGAGCTGCTTGGAAGGAGAGGCTCTCTCCTTATTCCCACTGTGGAAGCCGGGACTGGAGCCATGTCAGGACAGGGGGGCTGGAAGTAGCAGTTTGATATGTGGGGACTCACAGAACCCAGCTTTGGGCTAAAAGACCACCAGTGACTACAGACACAGCTGAGTATAAAGAGCCACTGGCTCTCTGCATCCAGATTTGACAGGAGCTCACCTGCACCACTGTCCCACTGGTGGGCCAGTGTGGGTCCTGGGCTCTCCTGGGCTGGCTGCCTTTCTGCACTGATGGAGAACAGGAAGGGAAGGCCTACACCCTGGTGATGTTGGCTGTGGATTGCAAAACACAAGAGTAAATGCAGAGAATCCGTATCAGACACATGGGGAGATGAAAGTCATCTGCAGCACCCTGGGCACCAATTCTTAACCAGAACCAGGAGGAGGCTCAACCACCAATGCCTCTAAACCCCCGGCTGAGCGAGGACAGTGAAGGGGACCCTGCCCGGGCCTCTCAGCGATGAAGCAGACCTTCTCAAATCTTTCCTAGCCTGTGAAACAACCCAGTGGCCTGTCACGCGACGAGGGGACGTGTCTGGCAGGCTGGCCCTGCGCGATGCAGGGTCTGTGGCAGGAGGCCACGGCGTCCTGGCCGCCCGCCAGCCCGCGAGGCTCTCCTGCAGCAACCTGCCAATCTGCCGCCCTGGGCGTGCTGCGGGGAGCGCGGAGCAGCCGGCCCGCGCTGCGCTCCGGCGGGAGGCGTTCACTGTCCCAGCAGCGAGAAGGTGGGAGCTGTGTCTGCGGGGAAGGCAGGGATTGGCTCTGCCCTGGCACAGGGGATGCCTGAACTGCGGACAGTAGGGTGCCACGGGAGCCGTGGATAGCACTGTGGATGGAGGGAACTGCCTTCTCAAGGTGCTCCAATGTGCGCAGGTGGCTGTTGTGAGTTGGCTAAAATAATCCACGTCAGTACAGAGTACAGACAGCATTGTCCTCTCCCTTCACTGCTTGTGGTGACATCTCAGCTTAGTTCCCAGGAGATCTCCCCACAGCTCCTGCCCTTGCCCCGCAGGCTGGCAAGATCTGTAGCACTGCCTGCAACATGCTGCATGCAGTGCTCTGGACACTCAGGCACATTTGCCTGCCCTCTGGATGCCACCACAGGTTTTTTGAGCACCTAGGCTGCCACTGTGGGAGGCTGTGCAGGCATGACAAGAGACCATCAGTGTCCCTGGGTGAATTGTGGATGGGGCTGTGCCCCCTCTCGCTGTTCTGTCAATGCAGAAGCCCAGGAGATGAAGAAGCCAGGCAGAGATGTGTGTTGCACGGGCCGAGTTGTTTCGAGGCACACTTGTGAAACACCCCACAGGGTGTCAGGGGCCACCAGGACAGGGCTGACCACTTGTCTGGTGCAGCTGGCTGGGCACCTGCCCCTGGCTGTGGCTTGTACTGACACTGCTGAGAGAAAGGGAGATCTCATTCCTGCATCAGGGCAGCGATGCTGTGCTGGACTTTGCAGGCAGGGAGCACCCCAGGGTGCTGTCCACCTTGTGAGGGAACAGAGCTATTGCTTCTATCCTTCATCCCTTCTCCCTTTGGTATGAGGTACATTGCCGGACACATGGGAACCTTTCAGGTATTTCCAAGTGAGGAATAGCACAGGATAGATAAATGTGTTACAGGCCATTTGCAACATCTTCACTTTACCAGTGCAGAGTTTAAGAGTTTCCAACAGCTGCAGCCTGGCATCCTCTTGGGCACTCACTTTCAAACCTTCAGCTTCACAGTACTGAGAGAGCTGGATTGGCAAAAAATGAGCCAGACTCTCTTGACTTTTTATTACTGTCTCTCTGATTTTTAAAATATATTTTCAACCGATATTGAAATGTGAAATATATTCTTAAGTGTCTTCAGGTGCAAGTAAGTAAACACAATGGGAAGCCCTTGAACAAGGCCAGGAGTGGGAGGTAGTTCTGTCAGCTCCATTTATGAAGTTGACTGAGATTTTCCTAATTTGTTGAGTTTGACTGCAGTTTTCTTGCCATTTTGGGGTGGGTACATGTTTTATCTGAGTAACTATTTTAATAGTTACAGCTTAGGATAAGATCTTTGTGTGTCTGTAAATTAATGGTATAGACCAGCAATTTGTCAGTTTGAAACACTGAAGAATTACACCTACACTGCTGTGCTGATATATACAAATACCTACATGCAGACTGTTTATTGTTTATTATTGGCAATTACACATACTGGAAAGTCTGTGTAGTGAAACCCTCCCTGTCATTAACACACTCAGCTATCTGGTCATCAAACTGTGGGGTTTTTCTTGCTGAGCTGGAGGCTGACACCAAACCCAGCAACAGAACAAAAGCTTGGTCAGAGGAAAGAGGGTTTGCTGTGTATGAAGTGAGTTTTGATTCATTCCCAAGCTCAGATGTTGCTTTGGGAAATATATTCTCTTCAGACCTCTCGCTGTGACTCTATAAACAGAGGCAGCAACGGGCATTTGGAGGCACTAAAAGTGATTTAAATGATCCAGCCTGGGACTTTTGCCAAGCAGCACCTCCTTCTGTTTGCTGCGGGGGCTTTTCTGCCCTCCCCCTTGCTGGTGGGTTGGTTGTTGTGTTGTTTTTTTTTTTTCTTCTTCCATGCAAAATTTTTTGAGACTATCCTTTGAGACAATCTCTTTCTCCTAAAAGAAGAAGAAGAAGAAGAAAAAAAGCTTGCTTCTCCAGATGGACAGCTGCTCCCTGCTCCTTTTGATGTTGCTTTTATCTGCCAGGCCAGTGCTCTCTCACCCTCTCCCCTCCCCCGGAGGCAGTTTCCATGGGGGTCTCAGGGGAGCTTTGTCTCTCACATGTGTTTAAAGAGAAATGTGGAGCTGACACAAAGGCTCCACAGCTCGACCTTTCGCCCTCTGAAGTTATGAGGGCCATAAAGCTCGAGTCCCTGGTAACAGCGCCGATGACCAGGGCAGTTCTGGACACAGACAGAGCTTTTTTGGCAGAAAATTGTTTAACTAAAAATAGTTCTAGGAAGGAAAATAAAAGGTTGTGCAAACTAAGCAATGTCTTTTATTGCCTTATTTGGTGTTACTGGTAATAACATGAATTTCTTTGGTAGGGCCAGAGGCAGATGGCTTCACTGTATTAGTACCAATTTTGAAATGTGTGGGGCACAGCTAAAAAGTGGCACTTGCTGAGTGCTGGGGACCGAGCCTGTGCTCGCTGGCCTGCAGATGCAAGAGGTGAATGAAGGTTGCTCTGCTGCAGCACCTGATGCCCAGCAGAGCTCAGAGGAGGCCCTGGCTGCAGCAAAACCTCCAGGCATCGAGGCTTTCTCTACCAGGCAACGGGAGTGCTGCTGCAGAGGAGGAACCTCAGAGTCCAGCAAAGGCTGAGGAGCTGCCAAGGCAGCCAACGAGCAACTTTTAGCTTCAAGTGTCACAAAAGTATTCAAGTGCCTAGCTCCAGAGCAGATGAAGGGACTGCTTTTCCCTCACTGCTCACGCCTGTGAGGCTCTCCTGGACTAGGTGTGCACCCTGGGAGCCTCTCACCATGATTTGAGTCATTAGTAGTGCCATCTTTCTCTTGCTTTTACTTCCTATTTGGCCTGGCTAGCAGCAGATGTTGGATCCAGGTGCTCCAGAGTTGACACAAAAGGTTCACTAGTATTTGCTTTCCTGCTGAAGCTCTTGCCTCTGCCTAAAATGGGCCAGATATGGAATGAATGGGAGAAAAAGTCCCTATGCATGAGTTGTATCAAGTGGAGAAGATTGGAGGCTTACAGGAGAGTGACTTGCTCAGGACAGCTGGAGCCTAATGACAAAGCTGCTCTCCTCAGAGTTGCTGAACACCAGAAGAGAAATTCAGAGGTGGATCCTTCAATTCCTTAAGGGAAACTCTCATGCTTGAACGTGAAAAAGGGCTTGTGACAATGAAGTCCTGTTGCCCCAGTTTTCTCTCCTCAAAGTCAAACTTGCTGCAGTGTGGCCTTTTAGGCAGGGGTTTGACAGCATTTCAAAATGTTTATGGAATCTAAATATTGTGAGAAAATGCCTCATTCTCTTTTGCTAGCAGGTTGTTTGGGAGCAGTGGCCACCTGTTACATATGTATGTGTGGGTGTATCAGCTTGATGGAGTTCTTATCAAGGCTTAGAGCTATGGCAGTAATAAGACATTTTCCAGGAATCTTTCCTATAACTTTTGTTCTTCTAAACCAGATAAAGTGGGCGTCACTTGCTGTGCAACAGAGGGATAGGCTTTCCCTACTCACAAAAAAATTCAGGAGGCTTTTATTTTAGGTTAAATCAAACAAAGCCAAGAAGCAGGGGGGAGGGGGGAAACCAAGTCTCCAAAAGAAGGAAAAGCTTCAGTGATTTATGCTGAGACATTTTGTGTTTCTAACCTAAATACAGCTACTGTTAGAACAGACAGGGGGAATTTTTCCACCAAAAGGTACACACAAAAAACAAAGACTGCATCTCTTCCACTTGCATGATCTCTCACCCTGGTAGATTTTTGCTTGAAATGAGTAGCTTTGTGTGTCAACATAAGTAAAACTCCCTGTGCAGCCATGCACCAACAACCACATGCAGTAATTCTTCATGTAGCTACGTTTGTCTGCCTGTCTTGCATGATAAGGTGCACATAGGCGCTATCATATTTCTTCCAATAAATCTCCTTTTCTTTTCAGAAAGTTGTAAACCTAAAGATAACAGCACACACTCTCTTAAAAGCAAGGTTGACATTGAAATCCTTGGCTTAAAAATGTTGCCTGGGGGAAAAAGGGTCTCCATCAGTCCAAAGGCAGCAGATTTGGCTCATGTGCCAATTGTCGCTCTCCCACCACACCACGGGGAGCGTGCTGGGGGAAGGAACAGTGCAGAAAAGGAGTGTGAAGGGCAAGCAGTCCTTCGACTCTGGCCATCCTTCAGTGGTATATGAGCCTTGAGGGGATCACATGGTGGGAACAGAGCAAAACAACCATCTAGCTCCTCTAAATCACATCACCTTGTGGAATCAGGGAACACAATCTCTTCCCTCCCATATATCACCCTCACACCAGACAGATCTCAGATGCAGAGGAGAATTTGGAGCACTTCTGCTCCAAAGCATGCATCTGTGGTTAATAACAGATGATCCTAATCACTGCTCCTAGAGCCCAGGGCTAGCTGATAACTCTCTCTTCTGACTACTGACCCCCATAATCATCTCATTCCTGAGAGGGAGCAGATATTGTGAATGATGGGTTTTAGCAATTGGGACAAAAATAGTCCTCCTTTTGCTCAAGGAATTCAGATAGCAAACTAAGGGAGAAGCAAAGAGGCTAAACAGCCACACTACAGGGCTGAGAAAGATCATCGTGTCTGGGTCTGTCACAGGCTGGCTCTCAGTGACCTTAGGCAAATTAATCTCACAACCTCATCTTCTTTCTCTGGAAAAATCAAGATAATAATAGATAGCAACTCCAGAATGGCACTATGAGGATACATCATTAATTGGTATTTTTTATAATATTTATAATATTATTTATAATAAGTGTTGAATTTTCCAGAGATATTGTATTAACAGATAAGAAATACACTTTGCTGAACCCACTTCTCAGAGAGTGGTTTCAGTGCTTCTGCAGCAGCCCTTGAGGCTGCAGTGCCACTGAAGGGTAGCCTCACCAGCTCTCCACTTACACTTTAAAACCTCTGTGCAGGCAGCAGCAGTCACAGATGCAGCTGCAAGAAGAAACCACACACCACACTCATGCAGGTGCATGTGGGCCCCAGTGGGGAAGAATATTAACTATTTCCTGGTAATAGGGACACAGAGGTCCTTCACATGGCTCCAATAATCTCAGCACAGTCCCAGGACATGGCCTGTGTGGGAGACTGCTATCCAAATGAATACACAACTGTGCTTAACAGATCCTAGCTTACTCACCTGCAGACTATATTCTGGATTGTCTTTCAAATTCAGCTAGGTTTGTGCATTGCACCCTGTATCTTCAATGTGGCAGGGACAGCTTTCATCTTATGGCTTCCATTAGTGTTAGTTTAAAGCTTAGTTTCTAGAAGGCATAGTTGATATTTACCCCAGTATTTCAAGATCAGATCCATTTTGTGTAGCAAGCTAATTATATTATTTGCATCTCTCCTTGATAAAAAGTTGCACCAGGATCCTTCTTTGTTACTACTAGGTACCTGGGAACTAGAAGAAAGTTTATCATTGATGCTTTTTTAAGAATAATTTTCTCTCTTTGGAATAAAATTGTTTCGTTATATTCTTCTAATATGTTCTTCAATTGTAATTATTGTATGAAATGGAAACTGCATGCTTATTTGCAAAAGCAACTAGGCAAGTTTCCTTTCTCTGAAAAGACTGAAGTGAGGATGAGGCCTCCTCTATGAATGTATGCAGCTACATTTTAGAATAATTTTCTGTGAAACTGCTTCCAGTTATCTGGTTTGCTAGACTATTAAGATGCAAATCTAGGCAAAGTAGATTTTTTTATACACTAAATATCTGTGAACCTGTGAGGGTTGGCTGAGCTGAAGCTGCTAGAGGAGATAATGATGTTCTGCTGAAACACAGCAATGCTTCAGTGAACCCTGATGATGACAATACATTGAAATAACAACATGTGGCGTTGCAATCCACCCACACATCATCATGCATCACATCAAAAATGTCACGATATGCTGATGGTAAAGTTTCTCTTCTAAAATCACAAAGCTGGCAGTTCTAGCTGCAATGCTTACAACAAACTATCCCTTTTCATTTCATGTCTTGCTGATTTCAGCTGTACCCAGGATCTTTCTTGGGATGATGATGGTGGATGCCATGGCATTTAAAAATGAGATTCAGAAAAATACTTAGCCATCCAAGTTTCCACTCTTACAGAGCCCCTACCTGAACAGTAGGAGGCTGTAATATGAGGCAGAAAATCTAGCAAGAAAGAAGTCTGGCATGAGATTTCCATGCTGTCTTACTTTGAAGCAAGAAGTGGCCACTGTCTTTCAATTCTACTTGAAATATAACTTCTTCAGGTGTTCCAAATGCCTTTTCACTTGAAAATGAAAGCTGAGATTTGGCATGAATTTCAGTAAAGGATTTAGGGTGTAGTCATTGCTATTATGGCAGAAATGGGATTTTATCTTCCATCTCTGCCATCATAACAAAATAGTTAAGAAGACTTTTTTTTTTTCCTTCTTGTCTGTTTGCCTCCTTGTCTGATAAATAAGACAACACATTCTTCACAACCACCTTCGACATTCTACCACTGATGGAGCTATAGATGCAAGATTTTAGGAAAAAAATGCTGAAGTGGATCAGGCTAAATCTAAAGAGGGCCTACCTGTATTCAGGTTGGGATCTGGATGGAGTTTTGGTTTCTATACCCTAAATTTTAACATTGATAACTTCAGTTCTGCTTAACTCCGCAATACTTGCTTCCAACAGGTGTTTCACTTGTAACATCCATAGAAAATTCCCATTTAAGCACTCTTACAGTGCTTACTAGCACTTCAGTGTTTGTAGGCCAGAGAACTGTCACTCCAACTCCATCTTGACAGTAGTGGAGGTCCAGACACAAAATATTTCTTCTCTCTGCCATTCCCTCTTTTTCCCTGTTGGGCTGGATGGTGATGCTTGCTGGGTGTTTCTGGGGATTTTTCCCCCCAAAAAGCAACACTGATGGTGATGATGATGATGGTGATGAACCTGTCTTTTCACACCAGAGTTTGGCAGTTGCAAGTCATCCCAGAATATACTTTTGATGCCACAAAGTAGTTGACAGTCTTAAACACGGTTGGGTCCATTAGACTTTTTCCATCCTAACCAAGGAGAGATCTCTCATTTCATATTTTTAAGGTACTGTGGAGATGGACATTATTCCCTTCTGAAGGTTTAAAATTCACATTTCTTACCTTCCTAGAAAATGTGACAATGATCAGGGGAGAGACTGGGGTAGGACATTTCTTCTCTTGGAGGTCTTCAGCTGGGAAGGGGAAGAAAACTAGATATGTCAGGGAGGAGAAGAGTGGTTATGGTTATGATGCCTACTGGCCAGGACACACACTAGCCAGAGCTTTGGCCTCCCTGCCCTGGTCAGGATTGCTTGTGCATTTTGCACTAGGCAGTTGTTGCATGAAGTACCTAAACATCTCTGAGATCAGCATGTGGAGCCCAGGATGTCCCTGACCGTCTGACTGCTAACTAGACAGCTACACTCTTTCCCTTCAGTCCAGCTAATATCTAATCCTTTCCTAAAGCTGGCTTTCCAGAGTTCAGGGTACCCCCAGATTTCTTGTCTGGTGGCCAGAATACTGTAAGCAGCTGTGGCTTTATGGAGGGTAGGAAAGGGCAATAGCAAGGCTCCCCTGCATTTCACACCTCTGGCCAGTACCTGCTAAGATCTCACACATGTGAACTACATGATGTGACAGTGGCCATGTGACTGACTGTGTGCTACATGTCCTCCTGCACTAGATCCCAGTCGTGTCTGTCCCTGCCTCCTAGTTCTGAACCTCCTCTGGGTCCTGGTTTCTGCTCAATGGGACTGAAAATTAGGTATCACCCAGCCTAGCCCTGCAGTGACAAAGTTTCTATTTTGGATTCAGAAAGTAGTGTGTGAGTGAAGCCTAATCATATTTTAGTGCCATTCAGCCCTCAGTCTTTTGGGTGATACTGCCATTAATATTTGCAGTGATTTGCAGTGATTTAGTTAGGGCAGTGATATTTTGTTACGGGAACTCCCACCCCCTGGCCCCTGAACTGAGCATGCAGGTTTCACACTGCAAAGGCAAGAAGCAGTTCCTCAGCAGAAAGAGCTTTGGATGCCCATTGTGCACAGACAGATTTAGAAACAGGGAAGAGTCTTACGGGCCCCATTGCTGATCAATAGCGCCACTGTTTCCTGGGGAATAGCATGGCATACAAATAAAAATAAAGACAGTATAAAAGTATAAAAATAGATGTGACGCAGTGCATGGATTTCTTAGCAAAAGGACTTTGGGTTCGGGAACTTCCTGTACAGACACATGCTGCATCTTCTCCGTGTTCATACGGCAGGGGAAATGAAAGACGAGAACCACCAAGGGTGGGAATTAAGACTGTTTTCATTTCCTCTTTCTTGTTTGTTACTTGGTCTTTCTCTAGTAAAAGAAAAAAGACCAAAAACAAGCTGTCAACAAAGAACCCAGCTGCACCTGGGGTTTTACATAAATGTTCTCTTGCACTTCAACTCGTTCACCTCCTGGCAACACTGAACTCCAGCAAAATACGGTGCACTCTCTCTTTAAGAGAGACTGCTCCCTGCCCAGCTGTTGACTTGCCTGAAGGTGAGACCTCTGCTTAAATTCATGGCTCCAGCTGTCAAAAGCAAAGAAAAGCAGCTTTTCCTTGGCGGCTCTCTGCTTTGGGTAGAATTTGACATCTTCCTCAGTCAGCAGAATTTAATCAGCATCAAGTGCCCACAGCCACTCAGCTCCACCACTGCTGGGGCTGGGGCTGGGGAACCTGTGAAGGAGAAGAGGGGAGAGTCCTCAACACAGCAGGCAAAGACACAGGCACAATCACACATTTCTATGGGAAATCCAAGGCTTGTCACCATCTAGGGAGAGCCTCATTATCCTATTTGACTTAAGAATTGCTGTTATCATGCAGTAACCTTACCTGGCTCAGAGTCTGCCGTGTCCTCCTGAGCAGCTGAGAGCAGTAAATGGAGTGAGTTATAGGCAGCTAACAATGATACTGATTTCCAAAGGAAAGCTGGTGAAATGGGCTCAGGGATATCGTTTCCCAGACCTGAGTGGACAGATAAAGCCAAGGGAGCGCGTCCTGATATCATTGTGCCTTGTTTGCTTTCCTCCTGGGGAAAAGAGCACCTTAAGTTATTGTCACAAAGATGCCAAAAAACTAAATGATCCACCATATTTCAGAAAACTGTTAAGTCGAGTGCCTGACCTATAAAGCCCAGCATCTGATCCATTCATGAACCTGAAATGATCGGATCAGACCAGTGTGTACACACAAAGGTACACTCTGATATACGACAGCAGGAGGGCATTTGCTTTTTCTTGGTACTGTCACCTGCTTCCTGCAACCACGGCCCCCAAATCCTGCAGAGGGAAACACACTGAGGACAGATCAGAATAAGGTGAGGGTGTGGCAGTTCCCAGTCCAGGTTTTGACCTTGTGCTGATGTGTGTTTTGGGACTGTTTTGTGTTGTTACTGGGAGCCAGCCTGGCTGCCCCAAACTCTCATTCCTCCCACCTGGAATACTGCATCCAGCTCTGGATCTTCAGCACTAGAAGGACACGGACCTGTTGAAATTGATCCAGAGGAGGGCCATGAAAATGATCAGAGGGCTGGAACACCTCTTCTATGAGGAAAGGCTGAGAGAGTTGGGATTGTTCAGCTTGGGGAAGGCTCTGGGGTGAGCTTACTGTGGCCTTCCAGTACCTAAAGAGACATGGAGAGGAACTTTGAACAAGAGCATGTAGTGATAGAACAAGAGGGATTTGCTTTAAGCTGGAAGAGGGTAGGTTTATATTATATATGAAAAAGAAACTTTAAACTGTGAGGGTGGTGAGGCACTGGAACAGGTTGCTCACAGACATTGTGGATGCTTCATCCCTGGAAGTGTCCAAGGCCAGGTTAAATGGGGCTTTGAGCAACCTGGTCTAGTGGAAGGTGTCCCTGCCCATGGCAGAAGGCTTGGGATGAGATGATCTTTAAGGCCTCTTCCAACACAAACCATTCTATGTTGGGGGACTCACTTAGAACAAGACAACTGCTGTTACAGCAGAAGTGTGCATGGGGTGCTTTGTCAAGGGGACCTTGCATTAATGCATACCTCTTTAGAATAACCTATTCACAGTAAAAGTTATTTGTGTATCTATTTTCAACACTCAAACTCCAGGCATTCTTATACATTTAGTTCTTTTTTTTAGCACCTGCAGCTATTACCCATTTCCTGACAATATCATCATGCCCATTGACGAGAGGAAGGACATGTTGGGTTGTTTGGAGGGGTTTTTTTTCAATGTTTACCCCTTCCACCTGTTTGATATTAGCCTGCATAATGGCCCGGAGTTAAAGCAAAGGAGGCGGCTGCTGGGAGCAAACAGGAAATGAAGCAATACCCAAGGTAAGGCAGCAAGGGCAGCAGAGAAACAAGCTGAGGGGGGATATTAACTGCTGAATACCCACATGCCTCTAAGCTGAGGGGTGATTAAGCTCTCCCCAGACCCAATGCGTGTATCAGAGGAACACTAAAGACTGGAACGCCCCTAGCTAGGAAAGGAGTGAGAAAGCAGGAGATGGGAAGGGGGGAGATGCTGCGAATGCAGGTGGGAGTGCAGGTAAAGGCTTGCTGCTCAGGGAGCGGGGGAGAGCTCGCAGGTGCATTGCAGGCCAGCAGCTTGACAGTGATCAATGTGGAGCTCCGGCTGTGAACTGTGTACTCTTGCAGCCTGTAGCCATGAATGTGGTGGGTTTTTTTCCCCTCTTCCTTTGTATTTGGGGAATGAACTTCATAAAACCTGCATTCATCGTTTCTGCTCAGCCACATGACAAACTTCTACTGAACTGTGTCCTGGAGGGGTGATGCAGCCACAATAACAAGATCCCTCCTGCTCCAGTCATTAAGAACACTGCATTTCTCATGTCACAGAGCTGGGGGAGGGGACCAAGAGCAGCGAGGAGGCAAATCCCGCTGAGGATACTGTTTCAATATGAAAGAAACCATTAACCCAGTGCATTTACCTACAGAACTCATCAAACGTCCCACCAAAAGACAAACTTTCAATCTTATCATAATATCGCTCATCTTTCTCAACATTTGCCTTCCAAAAAAGCTGTTACTAATAAGCAAACTTACAACCTTGCTCCCCTTCTTAAACCTCTTTAAAACTTTGCAGTGCTAAAAGGCACAATGCTGATCTTTTGTAGTGTCTGGAGCCTCTTCTTCTCAAATGATATTGCCTGCACAGAGCAGCTAACAGAAACATCTGTTGAATATAATTTGAATGCTGCATGTTTGTTCTATATGTATTGTTGCCTATATTACTTGGAAAAAATGTGCCTAATTACTTTTTTTGGACAATGATATTATTTGTGAAAATGGTTTTCTACTGTCAAGTTCACTGAGTGGTCAAATACTGTTTGTGATATTTTTTTAGTAAAATTTTGTTATTGATTAATGATGTAGATGTGTATGTTTAATTATTTTAATAGTTCTTCCCTGCCTCCTGTAACTAGAAGAGGTGATATGCTCATTCACGAGCAGATTCTCAGTCATCATTCACTATAATGCAGTTTCGTGGAAGGGGATGAACTGTGACAAGCTTTGTGTCTCTAGGATTACCTGCTGTACAGCACTCTGCCTGTGGGAAATGGGCCAGCTAATAATGCTGGATTACAGAATAGATGGAAGTGACTGAAACGTATTTTCTTTTGGGATCAGAAATATTTTGCTAGAAGTCTTAGAACTTTCATTAAATTTAGTGACAGCAACTGGCATGGACTATTTTAAAAAGTACACATTCAGCAAATGTCTGCTGAGAACTTTACCAACTCCATTTTATCTGTTTTCTAAAACGGTCCTATACACTGTGACACAGCCAAACTGCTGTGGCATGCAAAAATACCAGTGTTAGCTGAACCCTGGTAATTGTACAAACATGTGCTTTTAGCTGGGGCAAACACAGGATAAATGACATTAATACTTCTCTTGGGTATAGACTAAACATACTTCTCCTCTCAGGAGGAGGTCTGATTGCACGTCCAGCAGGGCAGCCTGGCTAATGGGCAGTAACTATCTGAGCTTAGCCTGAAGATGTGTCCCAGCTTCATGTGAAGCCCAGCTCTTTCCCAGCAATGACAACAAGGGGCCTTCCCTCCTGCCTGACCTGGTGAGTAGAGAGGGAAAGTGTATTATTAGTGTTATTTAATTTGCATTACTGTGATTCTTAAGAGCTCTGGTTTGGATTGAGGACTTTGTTGTGCTAGGCTCTGTTTAAACACACATAAAAACATGACACTGTCCTCAAGAGCTGCCTGCCTTACACAAACACACATGGAAGTCAGGTATGGTTTCCTGCTGGGGTTGGGCTTTGTCTTCCTTAAGGCCTTGTGCTGTGCCAAGCATGTTGTCAGGTGTTGCAGGCCCTCCACACCTCACAGCCACACCTCAGCCTGCTCCTGAGCTGCTCACTCAGCGAGCGCCTGTGTTTGTGTAGGATGCAGTAGGGCACCCAGAAAGACACTTGAGGCCAAGTGGGACAGACCTCCTGTTTTAAGTGTAGCTGCACAAAGACCCCAAGTACTGCAGTTCTGAGAGGGAAGAGCTTGAACCAGCTGAGCATGGAAAACAAGCACCTGGCACGAGGCAGCTCAGGGGTCAGGAGAAGGCAGAGCTGATCTGGCATGGGCAGTACTACAAGATCTCCTGGGAGCGCTGCATGCAGGATGACTAAAGGGCTGCAGGGCTCGTCATCCCATGGAAACTATCTCTCCATCAACTCCAAGGCAATCTGTTAAAAAACAACAAAAATGCCTTTGCAGGCAACTAAAGCAGGACCAGTGAGAAGCAGTTAGTTTACCCTGTGAGAAAGGTGTATTTGTTTTGCCTGTAGGCTGATCTGGCTTTAGCGGAAGTATCATAGAATGTTAAGGGGTGAAAGTGACCTTAAAGACCATCTAGTCCCAACCCCCACCTTCCATGCATAGGGACACCTCCCACTAGACCAGGTTGCTCAAGGCCTTAAAAATCCTACTTTGTTCCCTAAAACGTCCTCAATGAAGGTGAGCAATAAGCAATATGTGTCTTTCAAAGCAGCACTTCTTCCTTTACCCAATGACAGAATGGTGGCATGATTCCTGAGAAGGAACTGGATAAAAACCTGTTTGGGTAATATCCAGTGCTCAGCAGCCTATAGTTACAGACTCATAGTGGTGTGCATCCAAATGGTACTTGGATTTATCTTTTTCTAAAAGTAAGCAAAGACCTCTCTGTGCAGTAATCTTCTAGTTTCCCCTCTTTCTCTCAACACTAAAGATCTGACTACATTACTCCTCATAAACCTAGATGCACAGAATATGCTGAGTTGGGAGGGACCCACTAGAATCATCCAAGTTCAATTCCTGGCCCTGCACAGGACACCCCAAGAGTCACACCTTGTGCCTGAGGGCATTGTCCAAATGCCTCTTGAACTCTGTCAGGCTGGTGCTGTGACCACTGCCCTGGGGAGCCTGTTCCAGTGCCCAAACACCCTCTGAGTGAAGAACCTTTTCCTAATATCCAACCCTCCCTGACACAGTTTCACTCCCTTGAGTCCTGTCACTGGTCACCATAGAGAAGAGATTGGTGTCTGCCCCTCCAGTTCTGCTGATGAGGAAGCTGCTGGCAACTATGAGGCCTCCCTGCAGTCTCCTCCTGGATGCAGACCAAGTGACCTCAGCCACTACTTTTCTGGTTTCCCCTCTAGAATCTTAACCATCTTTGTTGCCCTCCTTTGGATACTCTCAAAGAGCTTTATATCTTTTTCATACTGAGACTCTCAGAACTGCCCCCAGCACTCGAGGTGAGGCTGCCCCAGTGCAGAGCAGAGCAGGACAATCCCCTCCCTTGCCCGGCTGTGATCCTGTGCCTGATGAAGCCCAGGACAGGATTGGCCCTCCTGGCTGCCAGGGCACTGCTGGCTCATGTTCAACTTGCCACAGACCAGAACCACCAGGTCCCTTTCCCAGTCTGGATGTGCACCCAGGTTTGTCCTGTCCCAGGTGCAGAATCTGGCACCTACCTGTCTTGAACTTAATTAGAAAACCTATTTAGAAAAGCTATATTGCTTTTTATAGATAGCCAGTCAATTTGGTTGTGTTCAAGATCTCCAGAATGCCCATCTAGACAAAGTTCATCAATATGGCTACAGCATCATTTACACATAAGTTGTGTGTGTATGTATATATATATATATGTGTGTATATATATATACATATATACTGTGTCTTGTGGGTTAAACAAGTTATGTGGGCAGACTGGTTCCAGGAAAGCATTTACATATCAAAAGATGTAAGAATTCTCAAAACTGGTATCAGCTTAATAAACAAGTGTCCTCAGGTGCTGTTCAAGATGATTTGGTTTTGCTCAGAAGGAAGGATGCAATGCAGTCAAGGTGTTGTGGTCTGACTGATAAACCAGTTCAGGTCAAGATGGAGCACAGAGCCTACACCACTTAGCTAACCTCACAGAAGTGAAGCAACTTGCCTTTTCTTTAGTGTGTTGCACTCTGGCTCACTCCTGTGATCAGTCACTCCCCAATAAAAATACACATTTTTACTCTTGTAGACAAAATGTATAAACATTTGACCCCTGGAAATATGATATACAGCTAGAGACAGCCCTTGAAAAACCTGGAGTATGTATGTGCATTATAAATTTCCCCTATCTCACAGGACCAGCATGGTAGAAAAAAAGATTATCGGTTGTCTCTCTTAGTCTCCCTCTCCACCCCGCTCCCTCATGCTCTTGCACTCCCCCTCCCTTTCACCGTGGGATGTGCCAGCACTTGTCTTGGCAAAAGCCAGTCCTGGATCTTAAAACTGAAGGAAACTCCAGTGTGTTTGTGACTAGCTCAGCCTTTACCAGGCCTCTTGTCCTCCTGCCCCAGCCTGCCCCACAAGCAGAGTAGGTGGTGGTGGGCGGTGGGAGATGCAAGACAGGAGCGCATGACTCCCTTGCAAGCACACAGTTAATGCTTTGGTAAGTCAGGGAATAGGAAACGTATGCAAATGCATGTGTCCTGCTGGCAGAGCATGACAGCTGTCCCCAGCCATGGCAGAGTTAAGTGGGTACTGCCATCAGCGGGTAATATCAGCTGATGGCTGTGTGATGTCCACCCACCACCCTCCACTACACTGCACACAGCTACTGGTTGTTTGTTCTCCCTGTCCAGGCAATCTTTGGCACTGCGAAAAGATTGCCTGCAAATCTTACCACCGTCACCACTTTCGGCAGTGGCGATTCTGTCACATAGAAAACTTCCCATTTGGAGTTGCAAAGGAGCTCATTTTCCAAAAAAGATACCAACCAAGACTTGGGTGTTTGTCCTTCAGCCACACTCAGGCTGGTCTGAATTTCAACCAGGAACCGAGATATGACAGTCTCCCATTCTCACCAGTACCTCACAGTGTCCTGTCCTGATCATTAAAGATTAAATCACCCTGTGACTAAACACACATGCCCTTCTTAATGCATATGCATCTGCAAAGTCCATGCCAGGACCTGGGATGGAAAAGGTTTGGTGAGACCTTATGCACCATAATATGTTAACAATTTGTGAAGCTTCATCCTAAGCTTGCTCCCTCTATTTCTCCCTTGTTAAATTTAATGGAAATTTTTCATATAAGCTTGTTCCCCATGTCATTATTTCATATACCATCTTGTTCTTGTGTTAAGGTCATGATTTAGTTTTAATGACTAATTCTCTCCCCTTGTTGTTTTCTTTACTGACATATTCAAATAATCCTGTCCCTGCTCATCCATTCTTGTTTTGTGGCTTTCAAATCAGTTTCTTTTACAGTCTTCCAGGACAATTTTCATTTTCATTATCATCAGGGATTGTGGTCTGTTTTTTTTTTTAATAAATATGGGTGACAAGAGGTGTGTGCATTGTTCTGGATGAAGTTTTGATATTGCCTTGCACAATAGTGGTAAATGTTTTTCTAATCAACTAAAGCATCTTGTCTAATATGTCCTCTGACTCTGTTTACCTCTTCCGTGGTCATACTGGTGGGTCAGTGATCCTGTAAGGGCTGAATAAGTTTTGGTCTCTATTCACTACTGTTTCTTACAAATACTGTGTCCCTGTCTCTGTAGCAGGAGCTCCTGCTGCATAGGTGTATGACCTTCTATGCTGTGAACTTCTGAAGTCATCACATTTTGTCCTGGTATTCTACTGGTCCTCTCTGTTGATGTGCCACCTCACCTTCAGGAAATTTCACTAGCACACTATTGTTATTAATAGTATGCCTCCAGCAGGCCTGCTTAAGACAAATAATAAATAACATCTCCTTAACTTTTGTCTTATGCTGTTCCTGGTGGGAATCTTGTCCTTAAGTGTAGCACAAAACCTCTGTTGCAACTCCTTTTCCTCAATGGCAGAAGTTATGCATGTGCCTTTGCCCATCTATTTCTGCTCTTCTCCAGTGCAAGAAAGGCAGGAGGAAAGCAGACCTCTTAACCATGCAGCAGAGAACAGAAGCGTGCTGTGATATGATCAGCCCTGAGCAGAGCTGGAGCTGGGATCCCTAGAAGTACTTGGCAAAGCAGTTGACATACCTATGGAGGGGGACAGAAAAGGATTTGTGCTACTTGTACAGCATTCCCAAATATGCTTAGGGAGCCACTGTGGAGGCACATTTCACTGGGTTCTGCAACACACAGCTGTGGCATTTACTCCATGCACAGAAGAGGCTAGAAGAAAACAAAAACAGTCTCGAGTTTGTGTGTCAGTTCTTCCTCAGTCTGGTCAGTTCCACGGGGGAAGTCTCAGGCCTTTGAGTGCAGCGTTTCCAAACACTGAGAACAAACTCTAAGCATCTGTAAAAACCGCAGAGTGTACAGTTAATACACCCAGATGTGCTGTCAGCTCCACAGCACTGCACTGGAGTGGATGGAGTGTGTAAATCTTGGAAAGGTTAAAGCTGAGAGACCAGTGATATGCATAAAGACTCATGTTCCTTCCAGGAGAAGGAGGAGGGGGGTGAAGTGTTATCATTCTCCATTAATCACTTACATCTCCAACCTGCCTAAATCCTCTGAAAAGAACCAGCAAAGAAAACACCAGCTGCTGTAGCTCCTACTTTTTCCTCTGTAACCACCAGTCTCCCTCCCTCCTCCCTGCCTTTCCCAGACTGTTTATTTTTACTGCTCGTGAATCAGCCAGGAACTTGCTCCCTGCAACAGGATCAGCTGAGAACAAGCTGCAGATTGAATGTTCCCTGAAATCCTGGGTTTGTTTTGTAGCTTAGGAGCAAAACAGTGGAGAAAAGGAGAGAAAGTGATACCTGTCTTCTTCCTCACCCAGAGACTTTCATTCTGCAGAGAGCAGGACTTTCCCAACTTGCTCTTCGAATGCACTGCAGCTTCCACTGGAGATTCTGAGCATGCTAAACTTATGAAAGTCACTTGAACTGTGGATGCATTGGGTAGGGAACCATTGTTTTTTAGAGACGTGCCTAAGTCCTACAGCAGCCTGAACTGCTGCACCAGAACACCCCACCACACCACAAGCAGCCAACTCTCTCCCTTTGGACATGGCTGCGCTGGGATGAGAGAACTGTCCTGTCTGGAACAGCAGAAAGGTTCACCTTCCAAGATCAGCTGCACCATGGCTACTCCAGCTCTGACATTAGTGCCTCAGCTTGCACCAGAGGCAGGGGCAGGGAAGTCCCTACATTAGTGAGGCCCCTGCCCTGCTTAGTGAAAGCCATTCTGGGTGACAGCCAGGTACATGACCGGGGTAGCAAGAATGGCAAGTGGTGACAGAAGAGTGACTGATAGGGAGGAAAGAGCAGAGACAGAGGGAAACAAGAGCAGAAATCTGAAGGAAAAAAGGAACTGAAACAACTCCCCTAAAAGAATGTTTGTGGGAAAGGAGAAAAAGAAAAGGTAAAATCATTCTTGGCAGAATGAGTGTCTTCCTCAGCGAGGATGGGGTTCTCTCTCTGGTGCCTCTCTTAACCCACACCGTCTAACCACAGCACACATGAGTGCAAGACTTCTGCATTCTCCTGCTACACTGCAGTCCTGGTCCCTAGGAGGATCACACTACTGATCCACAAGCAGTAGAATTTGGGGAATCAGTTTGGAGCCTTGTCCTCCACAGAACAAAAAACCAAGGAAAACCTTTTTTACAGAGCCCCCAAAATATTAGCTTTCTCCAGACTCCTATGTTCAAACAGTCCAAAGGCCACCCTGACATTTGCCATCTAACAAATCATGTAATCCAATTTAAATCCAGCATTTCAATTTGTACACCTCTGAAAGGCATGAAGGTATTCCCTTGTCACCACTGGACAAGGAAAAAAGCATTCTGGAATGGACTGGAAAAGCACTCTGCTTGTGCTGAGGGGTGTGTCCCCCCACACGGCACTGCCACGGGACGCACCAGAGGCTGAGCTGTCACTTGGGCTCTGGCCTGGTGCAGAACTGCAAATCTCACACTGAAGAGGCTATTTGCTGCCAAGACTTCACTGCCAAAAGATAACTTTATAATACTGATAATCAGGTGCCCTGTGATGATAAAATGCCTGTTGCTTGACCCTGTGTGAGGAGTTTCTTGCTGACATGCTGCTTATAACAGCAAATCATGTTAATTACAGAAAAAGCAGACTTTTACTGAAAAGAAGCAACAAAATCTTAGCCTAGAACTGGAGAAAGTGCAATTAATTAATTTGTTTCTGAGTTTAACCTCTAGACATAATAGATTTTATAGCACGGCTATATACTGTAATTACAGGATGGGGCAAGTCTATACTGTAGCTTGTATTTGAGTGTGTAATGAGGAGTGAAAGATTGATGTTCAGTGTGGTCAGATGACTAATACACTGTTAAGAGCTGAACTGGTCGAGCAAGAGTAACAGGCACCCAAGATAGCACTTGATGTCTCGCTGAATAATGATGTTGTTTCCTCTGTTAATTATCTTCCTCTAACCTGATAATTAACTTGTCCTAAGAGTACTGAGTGCAACGCAACATTGAAGACAGTACTGCTCCATGGGTAGCTGGTGTCATGCCGCTGCTCATCCCTGTGGTCTTTATTCTCCCTCAAGAACACTAGGGGATTTTCCCAGACTGCACACAGTAGGCATGGATATATATAAACACATGTGACATGACAGATGCCTTCTGAGAAATTGCGTTAATGATACTCTTCAGTCTTGTCTGGGAAAACAATGAAAGGAAAGACGAAGGCAAGAGAACACCATACCTTCATTGCAAAATAACGTTAGGTAAACCTTTGGCATAGACAAAGTCACTTTCATCCTAGGATTTGTGGGACTTCTTTTTGTGTCAAACATATCCTTTTTGTAATGTTATTCATAAAGACCTAGAGTACTCTTCCTCCAGTGGAGTTCAGTGGAATTTTAGCTCTCCTACTGTGTTTAGATGATGATAAAACAATGTTGGGTCATTATAAGTTTTAAGCATGATAGATGCCCTGCATTTACTGTGTCTCACTGGCTGAGTTCTCTGTAAAACTTCTCTGTGTGCTTGGCAGTTTAAATCCTGGAGATTTTATTGCCTTTTTACTGGCTTTATAACCCAATCATAACTTCTCTGAAAGAAAAATCCTTCACCCAAACCAGCAGGTGGGGTTGAGGTTTCACTGCAAAAACAAACAGACAAACAAAAGTTTTAACGAAATAAATCCTTTGATAAGGAGGTTTCTGGCACAGTATTCTGTAAACCTAACGCAATACTTGCACACTGTATCTTCAAGCAATGCCACTCCTGAGCTTTGAAAGCTGTAGGGCTCAGTTGTCACAGAACTTTTTAAGGCTATAGGCAACAACAAAGGAACTGCATTTGTAATATCTGCATTGCTTCTGATAATTTCCTTGTCAGGACTGCATTTAAGGCTCTGTGAGCTTGATTGGCAATGTCTAGGTTACCTGCTCCTGCAAGCAGGGGTGACTCACCTGGGATTTCTATAGCCTGAGAGTTAACAAAGAGCCTGTGACTTCCAATCTGCCTGGGGCTCCTGTCTGCTGCCCTGTGTGCCTTTGAAGACAACATGTATTCAGAAACAGAAGGCAAGGCAGAAATAAAGGGACAGGGAGAGCAACAAACCCTGGTTACGGTTTAGGCACCTGTACTTCCTGTTTCTGAGTGGCACCACTCACAATGCTTAGATTCTTGTGCTTTACAGAGGTACCCCCTGCAGCCCTTAATCTCAGAAGAGGCCGGTAACTGAGGCAGGATTTGGCTATGGAGAGACATCACCAGAACCAAACTATGTCAGGGTAACAAGGAATGTTGCCTGAGTGTGTAGGCAGTAGGAGGCAAGTAGGAGACTAAAAGCAGTCCATGAGCTGATAAGAGTGGATTAAAGATTTGGCACTGAGCGAACACTAGAGAAGAAGGACATGTTTCAGAAAGACAGAATGAGAAATCACAGCCAGTGCTGTTTCTGCCCTAATGAACTGACCACTGCTGGAAACAGTTATCTCAGGATGGTGTTGAAAACCATCTACTATGATGGACGAGATGTTTTAGGTGTTGTAAGAAGGCACGAGTGACGCTTGCTGACACTGAACCTCCAGAAGCACTGCACATGATTCTCATTTTCTCTCTCACAGGAGGCAGAAGAAAAGACACTAGTAATATCTAGTAATACACTAGTAAAACCAGTAATATCCAGCCTGCTGTTTCAGACTCACCTACATGGGATCCAGGCTGTTTATATGGCAGAGGCACCTTCAAGCCCTTGTCACCTCAGCCTGGAGCGTCTCTGCCTCCTCTCCTGTGCTGCCATCACCAGCCAGGGATGGGTGTGTGGGGTGGGGGTGTCCGGAGCACAGGGGGAAGGTAGGCGGACAGCTCATGTAGAAAACAGCTTTGCAATGCCTAGATCCTGCAGTTTTTTCTTTCCCCCTATTGTTAAGTGGCATTGAGCGCCAGCAAAACAGGAAACTGCTTCCTCCAGCCGCTGACCCAGGGAACCCAGGGCAGCTGCTGGCTGTGCAGAGTGGCCTCCCCACGCCACCCTGTTCCTAGAAAGTGTCGGGACATTTGGAGGAGTGTTTAAGGAAGAGCAAAATGTGCCACTAAATCTTGAATAAGTAGGTATGCTTGGCAGCTCTTACAAGAAGGGAATCATACTGGAAGTGAGAGCTATGATGTCAAAGCCAGTCTGTCACCTCACCCATCTGGTAACTAACTTGACTGGCTTTTTTTTTGTGATGTGGAGATCTTGTATTGGACATCGTTACTTGAGCTATGAAGAAACTATTGTTTTACAGGCACTGCAGCTTTTGTTGTGATCCTTAAACCTCAGAAGTCCAGCCAGGTCTTGCTTTGCTGGGCATCCTCAACAGAGGCAGGAAATAGTGCTGGTGGAGTGGTAGGTGACCCTTTTCTTCCTGAGACAGCAAAACCCCACGGTATCAAGAGAATACATGCTGCTGGGGTTTCTGTCCTTCTGATGAGACTGCAAATGGAGGATAGCAATGACATTGTGGCTCCCTTTCTAATTACACATCCCCTTGATCTCTGATATCAAGGACAATGTTATCCTCCCTGGTGACGTTCTGCTGACCTAAAATTCCCATTGATTTCTTTTGGTTTAGTTTTTTGTTTTGGTTTTTTACATGTTGTGATATTCTTCATTTGGTCCTCTAAAAGTTACATGATTAAAAAAAAATCCTGTAGCCTCACTGAGAATGTCTGGCGGAAATTTTTCACAAGTGCATTCTGTCTTTCTGAAAGTAGGACACATCCATGTGAAAGAAATGATGCTCAGCTTAATCTCTGTCACCTCATTACTCTTGAGCTCCAACTTAATTACCTCCCTGATGCTTTGCACAGCTCTTAACCAGACATTTTGTGTCTACTTAAAAATCTGCCATACTAAATGAAGTGATGACTAGATATACTCTTCCGGCTGGAGAGAGGCGTTGTGAGGTTTGGTAAACATCATTTCTAGAGCACTCAGAAGGTGCATCATATTATACAAGCTTGATCCTGCACTTGTGGAGTTCACAGATGACCTGAAAGGCCCACTGAAACCATGTGGAGTGCTTTTGTCACAAACCCACTGTGCCACACTCACGGCCACACAGTCTCTAGTTGATGTCTGTGTGTGCAGTGCAGTGTCACTTCCCAGTGGCGGCAGCAGCCACAGCTGAGGGCTGAGAGAAGGAGGGGACAGGTGGGACAGCTCACCTCGCAGGTGCATTCCTTCAGAACAGACTGTTCTTACACCCTGCTCTGCTCTATCACAGCTGAAAGTTACTGGGACCAGTCAAAACACAGGGCTGATGTTCAAATTGCATCTCTGTCCATTTTTATCTGTCCATTTTCCTCCAGTGTTTTGCATTGGATTTGGAAGTATGTGAGATTGTCTTTTGCTTGCTCCGTCCTTCAAGCTAAACACATATGATGACATGTTGCTTCTTGTCCCTAGGCCCTTCCTCACACTTTGGGAGTTAAGTGAATTGTCTCTTTAATTTCCCTGTTCCCAGAAGAGTGTCGGGTGCTGCAGCATTGTTCATGCATTCACTACATACATGCCATTCCCAGGTCTCCTTAGCACAGATGACACCATCACTTGTACACATGAAAAACTCTGCATCTGCGCTTTTCTTCCAGCCTTTGCCTCCCCATTTTTGTGAGATGGAGGCTTGTCACAAAACCACTTCAATGTGTGAGACAATTAAAAATATGGTAAATATATATCCCTTATCTTCCTTGACAGGGGAACTTTCTAAAATCTGGATGGTACTTCAAAACCATGTAGGCCTTTTCCAACAAACAATCTTTTTGTGTCTCAGTCAGATAGACTTCGATTTGCACTACAATAGTAATGTGGTGCATTAGAGTTTTAAGAAATGTATCCATATCTATTTCCTGGTCTCCCTCACAAAATATAAATCACTGTTAACATCGCTATTATACAGTGAAAATCACTGTCTGTTGAACTCAAGGTCACACTTAACCTACCTTGGAACTCATTATGTGTAAATATGGCATGATGTTAAATAGAATAGGAGGGATTTGCTAAAATGAACAGAATGCTCAGGGAAGAGTTTAGGGTAAATGAATTGGTTCCTACAACATAAGGAACCTATTTCTTGAGGAGATCATCTCTTTGGAAGTTGGCCTTCTCACCAGGAGAAGACTCTCACTCAGCAGCTTTCTGGTGGCATAAAGTGGTCTCAGAAAGGTCATTCTAAAACGCCTCATGTTAGAATCTATAAGGTATTCAGAATCTTTCTCTTTTTCAGGGTTACCAGCTGATGAGGTGAATAACACTGCTTTGTGCCTCTGTATCAATCTTGATCAACAGGTCTCTGATCATTGTCCCTTTGCATGTCCTTTATTTCTTTTCACAAGGGCCACTTACAAAGAAGGTTAAGACCCAGCCTCAGGACTGATATTCACCTGTACAAATGTAACCAACTGTTTGCTTTGTTGGAAATCCACCTAATACCAGAAAAAAAGAATAACTGTTCCTTCCTCTTGTTAAAACTTTTCTTCTTTACTTCCCTGGCACTGGGCTTAGGGATGATTTCGTAGCTATTCCAGAGTTAATAGTCTCTCTGCCCAACCAGCCTCTGTTAAATGTTGGCTCTAGAAGGCTTTTCCTTTGCCTATTAATCTCAGATCTGGTGAGGCCAGCAAGGCTGTGGGGTGTGCATCTCTGTTTTTACAGTGCTAATGATAGACTTGTAAAGGGGGGGAGGCTGTTGCTGGGCTTTTGCTCCAACCCTGACTCTTTTTCCTGTGCATAGCTATACTTTGACGTGGTATTCTTGAACTTACAGATCAAAGAGAATTACCAGAATGATCCACTTGTGAATTGTGGGCCATTATCTGTTATTAACTCATCTTGAGCACTGTGGTGAGCAAACAGTAATTTACAGTATGTTATTACATTTCTGCTCACTGTAGTGTGCAGCAGCTGGATATGTGTGTGTGCTAGTCCATAACGAGTAGTAATCTTTGCTGGCTGATTTGAACAGGTCTTTGCCAACCTCTACTAAGGTTGATCAAGAATTTAATTTACTTCTAATAGTTTTGGTTTTCTGCTTCCTGCCCCTCCCACCACATTTAGGAAAGACGATTTCACCTTCTCCTTTTCTCTTCAGTACATGCTTGCTTCCAGGAAAACTTGGAAGCGCAGCAACAACCTCCTCCAGTTCTCTGCCAGATTTCCTTCAGGATTTAATGATTCAGGTGGCTTCATTTGCTACATTTTCGCCAAAAAGAAAAAAAAAAAAGAAAAAGAAAAAAAAAAAAGGTAGTTATCCACTGACACCATATAATAAAGTTGAGCAAACAGGAGGGCTGGTAGGAGACTTATTTTTATTGCCTGGCCCTGGTCACATGACAGATCAGGTTACAAAATACTAATACCCCTGCCAACTCTCAGGATTCACCAATTCCTCTTGCTACTGTTTTAATCCAACATGGTTTTTTTCTCTCTCTCTCTTTTTTTCTATTTTTTTTCTATTTCCCCCCCCTTTTTTCTTTTTTTTTGTGAGGGCATGGGGTGAGGAGAAAGACATCAGACTGGGGCAGGAGATAGAGTGAAAAGCGAGTATATCATGATTGGGAGTATCCCTTTAGCTCCTTCAGTGTTTGTTCAGCACTTTTTCGCCAGCTGAATAGCTTATTCCCTCGGAGTGTTGGCAGCCTTTGGCAAAAGTAAAGCAATGTCAGCATTCCCCTATTCCATCTATTTTTTGGAAAGGAATCATTAAAAATGTTCCATTTTCACCTTGTTTGCAAGTTGTGATTAAGGCTTCTCCCCCAATTAAATTGTGACATTCTGGCTTGAAAAATAACTTCAAGATTGGGAAGATAAGCTAACACACATGCACAGATAAAAAAAAAAAAAAAAATCCTCCTTCTTTCTTGTGGAAAGATATTCAGCAGTTCAGTGGAGCCACTTCTTTTATTAGCAGTGAGACAAATATATTTTCCAAAAAAATAGCTGATAAAAAAACAGATTTGAAAAGCATAAACTTCATGCAACTCTCTGGAGCTTTTCACAGCAGTTTCCTCTTTGTCCTTTCTTCCACCATACAGCAGAACCAGAGCTTTAGTTTCACAGATTCCTGCAAGGAGTCTCTCTGGAGAGGTGGATGCCCCGCATCTTTGTACAGTGTCTGATGTGGCACCTACACTGCTGATGACACCTCAGCTACATCAAGATGGGCACGGCCACGGCGTCCCAAAGGTACACCTCAGCAACACGGGCAGTGCCTAACAGAGGGGGGAGATCCAGGGGAAAAAGCCTTCCCACAGGCATTGATGCTTTTTGTTGTGACAAAGGTTTAAGAGAATAACTACATATAATGTTTCTCCACCTTTATAATGAAGAGCTGTGCCACAGAAAAATTAGGAGAGCAGTTCATGGCAACACAGGACTTCTCCAGTGAAGTCAACAGTCAGAATTCAGGTGAGAGTTGTAGTCCCTGTGTTTCAGCTACAAGACCACCCATCTTCTCTTCTGGCAAGCATGAGTGGAAATGTATTTCTCCCTTCCAGTGCCTGTGACCATGGTAGTTTCCAAGGGGGAGTATGTTGCAATTGTTTTAGTTTTTCCATTTCTGCTCTTCTTTCACAAGTTGCCTATAAAAACCTGCAACACTCTTACATTGTCCATGTTCAGGGCTCTCTTGAAAACACAACCCTACTCTGATTTCTGACGGAACAACCTCTTGTAGTCAGGAGTATGTTATGACTTCTCCAGCAGCCGGGGTTGGAGGAAGTACGTGTCAGCAATGACTCCACGCATCCACCCTCCTTGCTTGTTGTGCCCACTGTCTGCAAGCTGGGAGGGGCAGGGACCATCACTGACTACACTTCTGCAGGGCTTTGGCTATCAGTACTTCAACCACAGCTCTGATGGAGTCCCTTTGGAATGCCTGTTTTCAAGAGGCTTCAATAACACATAGTCCTCCTTTTTTAATGAGATTTTTTGCCATGAGAAACAATGGAATTTATTTTACTGAAATACAAATAAGGTATTGCAAATAATACAAGTGCAAAAGCATCAGGAGGACGATATCATCCAGGATGTGGGAAAAGTTGTGCTGCATCTCAGCACTTCCCTTGATTCTAACATAACGGAGTTACCTTAATAACCTGGTAGATCTTCATAAACCATGGCCGTGTTGCAATGACCTGCTTCTTGGATGTTTGTTTCCTTGTTCTTTCGGCAGCTCCATTTCTGTGTGTGCAATCACAGCACCCTCTACTGCCTCCCGCTGATCCTGCAGAAGGACCGCGTGTAATTGTGGACTCTAAAAGGGACTTTGGGAGTGACTAGTGTTTCTCATTATCACGTGTTGTTTCATGTACGAAACAACACTCCCACCATGAAAATGATAGTGTAAGGCAGTATTTCAGTTCTGTCTAGAACATAGACCAGAGCCCATAAGTGAACAGTATGAATTCCTCAGGGACTCAAGCACCTATCAGCCTGAGAGCGGTTTTCCCTTTTCTGTAAGGCATTATCTTCCACTTTTGTTAGGTCCGAGGAGAAAAACTAGATCTATTGTCCCAGTGATTAGCACGAAAAGGCACTAGGCCATGTGCTGTGTGCTCCCACAGCGACTGTCACGGCCGACAGAAAACTCTGGTTACAGGACCCACCCCTCAGGAGCACCGAGTGTCAGCGGTGTGAGGTGCTCGCCCGGCCCTGGCAGGCGCAGGTTCCCGTCTGCTGTTTTTGCACAAATCCAAGGGTCTGGTTCGTTTAGTCTCCAATCTCGCCCTTCACCCCCAGCCGTGCTCAGCGGGGCCCTCTGCACCAGAGCCGCCTCACTGGGGGCGACGGGCCGGGCCCAGGTGAAGCGTGCGAGCGACTCCCGGTGCCCGGGCACGGACACCGCGGCACGCGGGCCAGGGAACGCGGTCTCCGGGCCCCGGGAGCGGGCGGGGCCGCTGGAATCGCTCTGGGCCGGGCCTGGCAGCGGGCGGGGCCGCTGGACTCGCCTGGGCCGGGCCTGGCAGCGGGCGGGGCCGCCGCGGACCCTCCCCGGCCGGGGCGCTGACGTGGCGCTGCCCCGCGCCGCGCGTGCGCACGCGGCCCTTCCGGAGCGGAGCAGGATGGTGCTGCTGGAGAGCGAGCAGGTGCGGGGCCGCGGCCCGCCGGGAGCGCCCCGTGTGCCGCCGCGGAGGGAGCGGGCGAGGGAGAGGGGCCCCGCAAAGCCCCGCGGAGACGCCGGGCCCGCGCCGGCCCCGGCGGCGTGAGAGCCACTGGGGGGGAGGGGGCCGGGCGTCGCGCCCCGCAGGGACTCTGTCTCGGCCCCCAGGGACTCTGTCTCGGCGAGGTGGAAGCGCCGGGGCCGCGGGAGGTGCGGGGGGCTCAGAGCTCTTATTCGCAGTCAGAACCGCGGGCCGGGCCGCCCCCGGCTGGGGCTTCGCGTCGTGCAGCTTGAGCCGAGTTCGGCTTTCGTCGGTGCTGCCTTCCGCGGGTGGGAGAGAGCCCGGGCCAGGCCGGGAGGAGAGCTCGGGGCCCGTGTGGTGGCTCCCAGCCACGGGCGCGTCTCTTTCTCTTGCAGTTCCTGACGGAGCTTACCAGGCTCTTCCAGAAGTGCAGGACTTCCGGGAGCGTTTTCATAACGCTGAAGAAATGTAAGTTTTGAGTCTGTTACTGGATTAAAGAGGTGTTCCTATAAATCTGACTGTTGTCACCAGACATTTTAAGCGATACAGTTGTAATCCAGGTATCTGAAGACAAGAGCGGTCATAGGGACAAACCCTATGGGGAGCACTGGTGCTACCACTACTACTATTAGTCCTACAAGTGTTAGGACTAATAGTATTAATCCTACAACTATAGGACTAATAGTACTAGTACTATTAGTATTAGTAATCTTTGAGTAAGACTGACTTTCAAACTGTAGGAAATACTGGGACTTTCTGGTTGTTAAACAGTAAGTGAAAATGGTTAGTGTTCTGTAAAAGGAGAGTTCTGATGTTGTTTTTGTGTGTTCGTGTTCCTCTGGTTGCTGGCTAGCTGACACTACTGAAGAGGCCATGTATCGAGGCAGAGGCAGCAGGGTGATGAGCATTTAAAGCATGCTGCTGCTTGGGCAGGCGGGGGATGCAGCAGGTTGTGGAGAGGATTTACTTCATTTTTTCTGGCAGATGCAGTTTGCAGAACAGATCCTTGTGGGGTTCTAGAGTAAGAGCAGTTTGGCAGCAGTATTAGTTCAGTTGCCTTGAAACGAAGAGGTGTTTTACAGATCTGCTCATGAGTAGTTTTTAACATCTCACATCAGAAAGCATCTGTTGATTTTAATGAAGTAAGAATAAAAATTCTTTTTCAATACAGATGATGGGCGTACAAAACCGGTTCCACGCAAAGGCCACGTAGAAACTTTTGAACCAGCAGACAATAAGTGTCTCCTAAGAGCAACTGATGGAAAGAAGAAAATTAGCACAGTGGTAAGTGACAGCTTTTAAGTTTGAAAGATTACTGGCTCCATGTGTTTTTGATTTAATGCTACATATTTTAAGTGAAACTTGAGAAAATGTTAGCTGAAAGTTGAAAACCTGATGTGTGTTTACTTTGAATGGGGGATTGAGAAAGGCTGTAGACTTCAGCTCTGCTCTGTGATATGACACAAGGAAAAATGTTACTTCGAGAAATAGTTGAGAATCTAAGGTGCAGCATTTTTATGGCCCCACAAGTGAATCAAACCTTTCTTTGAATTTTTTTCACATTATTCCCATTTGTAACGATGTGACTTAGGGATAAATGGCCTATAGAGAGTTTTGTTAATCAAGGAGTGTTTTCAGTTTTCTAAATCAGTGAAGTCCTGTGACATACCAGTACAGCACACTGACCACTGTATGTTGTAAGTTGATCCAACTGCTGCTGAAAAAGACCAGATGGTAACTGGTGGGTAAACATGTACTGATACTTGGTCTGTAATAGAATCCAGAGTTTTCATGGTTAACCTCCAGTATTACTTTTGTAGGTGAGCTCAAAGGAAGTAAATAAATTCCAGATGGTAAGTTTTGTATCCCTTTTATCCTTATTTTCTGTAAGTAGGAGAAGTGGTTGGAAGCACTGGACAGCTGTGAACAGGTTGATTCTGAGCTGAATTGCCACAGAAATTAACTACCCATTTATCTTAATCTGTTTTTTAGAAATCCTGGTTTATTTTATCTAACCTTGTACGTTGGTTTAGAAACAGTATTTTCCTGGTGCAGGGTATAAGAGCATGATATTCTGGGAAAAGGCAAGTAATTGGCCATTAGTAATACATAAAATGTTACCTCTTGCATATTGTCATTTAAGTATTTGGGGTTCTTTTAAATGGTTCTAATTGTTCTTTCAGGCATATTCAAATTTGCTAAGAGCTAACATGGATGGCTTGAAGAAGAAAGACAAGAAAAGCAAGGCCAAGAAGAGTAAAGCAACACAGTGATGGGACAGTGTGCTACCATCACTATAATAGACTTGACCCCTGCTCAAAGCAAACTCCATTTCTTTTTGAGTTACCACTTGTCTTTGGCTTTCCTTCCAGCAGGATTCTGGGATGTGATCAGTACTTTTGTTTAAACTGAGAGCAGAGGTGCTTTCTCTGGGCTGTTGTATGGCAGGAGTAGGTACAGCATTATACTGAAATAGCTTTACACTCAGCTAGTTTGTACTTACACTGCTGCTGTTTACTCCGTGGTGTAAAACCCGTCTGGGGGGTTGCACAGGGTGAAGAGAAATGCACTGTGCCAGAAGCAAAACAAGACTGGAGCAGGAGCCTCAGTGACAGATGCCCAGTTTTATAGATGAGCCTCAGTAGTTCTGGGGAAAGCAGGTGCCAACACATTATCAGGAACAGCTGCTTTCCTGTGTCTGTCTTGAACTGAGAGCCGTGTCTACATGATGCAGTGCAGATATCCCCGAGGCACCTGGCACAGTGCTCGAGTTCTTGCAGAGCCTCCACTCTTCACTCACAGCCTGCAGCTGTTCTGACCTGGGCTCAGCGTGGGGGGAGGGTAGGACTCTGCATCATGTTCCCTTCAGACATGGCTTAAAAATGCTCGTGTCACCTAAACTTTTTTTTTTTTTAAACATCATCCTTCAGTATATTCAGGGATCTGAATTTTCTTTCCTTCATATGAGCAGATGTAAAAAGTAAATATGTAATTGCTCCTATTAAACATAATGAGAAATGGATGGGGTGTAATGACTGATGTGACTTGTCTTGGTGAATTGCTAGGTGTCCTGGTTTGGTAACTGTCCCAAGTGGCACAGTTACTTCTGCCTTTAGAAGTGGCTGCTGCTGCTTTGGGCATTGCTGTCAGAGCCTTCACCGTTCTCAGGAGTTTTTTTGGTTTGTCTTGCAAGTTACCTCTACGTGTTTTAACTTTGCCTTCTTTGCTAGAAGGAAGGGTAGAAAAAGTAGGTATTTATTAATGTAATGAGCCTGTAAATGGCAATCATTTGAGTATAGAGAAAGAAAGAGGTGTAAGTTACTTTAAAAAAAGGTACCAAGTGTACCAGTTCATCCAGTGTTTTGATGTGAAATATAATACATAGTTAATTAGGCCTGCTGTTAATCATAGTTTCTCAGCTTCATTCTTCCTGGTGGGGTTGTGTTACAGTTTAGCTTCAAGAAGATAATTGTAATACTTCCATATTACTATGACTAATTTCAAAGAATCTGACAACTCGGGTAAAGAAGGTTAGTTCAAAACTTTGGTTATGCCTCAAGCACATGCAGGTTACTGTTTCTTTTTAAAGTCTTTGGTTTAGGTTCCCCAGGTCTGAAACAAGTCTTTCTTTTATCAGGTCTTCATCTTGCAGAAAGCTGCTGCTTGATTTAAATTTAAAGACAGGACAAGCACAGGCAGCCAGGCTTGTAACAACTCGCAGCCTGAAATCTACCATATTTCATACATAAATGAAAACAGGATGTTAAAAAATCCAACCGAAAATTACACACAAAAGGCTTGTAATGAGTATTTCAATAAGGCTCAGCAGTTTTTATTACATAAAAACTCCTCAAAAATGTTTACAACAATTTGTTAAAGGTAATTCATTCTTTTGTAGTTATAGAACAGACATTTCTTGTTGCAGTACTACTGTTGCATAAAAGTCATTCTGAAATTATTAAAAAAAATTAGTTTTACATCTGTACAGCTGATTTGTGTAACATAAGGGCAAGAACTACATGATAATACCTATCTGTAGCTATAGTCAGATTTGCTCCTTAATTGCCTATAAAACAATTACTTCCACATTTTGAAAGCATTTAGTTTTGTATTTCGCACAGTTTAGGAATGTCATTCTGTAGTTTAGTGCTCCAGTTGAATCCATGTGCTCACTACCCCCTCCCCCTGCCCGTGGCTGCAGAGGGGAACTGGAGGCACAGGAGGAAAAGAGCACAGGCTGAGGTAAGAATTTGCTGGAAACAGCAATGGGATAAGAAAACAGTAACAGCAACAATACCAGTGGCAGAGGGTACAGGAAAGGTGAATGAGTCCACAGAAACAACACGACCCAACTGCTCCCTCTGCCATGCTGTGCCCACCTAGGAGGGACCTGGAAGCCCCTCAGCAATGGTGTCAGGAGGTACAGATCAATCTCAGGGTCCTCCTCCTCCAAGGTACAGCAAATATTAACCCTGTCCTGGCCTGAACCAGGACAGATTATACATGAAATGCAGTTTGGACACAGAAAAAGGCACGAGTTGCCCGTCTTGCATTATTATAGCTTTTTGAAATTCCTTTTGACAAAACGCTGTTCATTTGTAGAAGCATCCTATAAAAGATGTGCTAAGTACTAAAACAAAACCTTGTATTCGTCTCGGTAACTGTACAGGATAAGTGCAGGAACCCTGCAGAGGAAAGGAAAAAAAGAATTTATAAATTTTGAAAAGTGCAGGTTTGAATGCTGCAATTCCTGTGACAGATCCTCACAATAAGATAGCACAGATTTAGTAGAAAATCAGTAAGTTTTAGTTTGGCTGTGACTGCAATTTTCCCTTCATCCTCTTTCCATTGATCTTGCCTGTTCAGTTTTCACTTCAGTGATCTGAAGGCTTATGGCTAAGTAGTGCTCAAGCCCCAAATGAGATAGGAAGGTAGCCAGGGCTGTATTACATTCATACCCAGCACTGTATGGAGTATTATTTGTATTATTCTGTTCACAGCCTTGCAAGCTCCATGAAGAAAAAAAAAAAAATCTTCACTTGCTATGTAGCTGCTTTAGTAAACAGTAAATGTGGAGCACTTTTGGTGCATCTAAAAAAAAGGAACTAAAGTTCTTAAAGGTTAAGTAGTACCTTCAAGTGGAGCAAAGGTTTAAGAAAATGAAATGAAACCTGTAATTAGGCATAAATACCTAGGTCTCAAGTGGGCCAGTACATAAAACATTTGACAATTTGAGGTTTAAAACTGGACATACTGGATGAGTCCAGACTATCTGTAGCAGCCTTGCCAGAATCCAACAGGGAGCCTCTGAGTTGAACGTAAGTGTTTTTACAGAAGCGGGCTTTGTCCATGTTGGGAGAGCATCCGTCATGTTTGCACAAAACCGGGCACTCTCCCACCTGTGCCTGACTGCCAGTGTGTTATTTCAAAGCAGGAGGAATTAAATGTGCTCATGGAGGTTTAGAAGACAAGCTGTGTCCCTCTGATCAGAAAAGGGCTTTTATGTAGCAGTATAGATGTGTATATTGTACATGTATATTTACATATATAGAAGTATATGTACTACGTACAGCAGGACACCTGACTGTACATAGTTGTGTACTATTCATTTTTATTAACACAGCAGCAAGATAAGAGTGATGATAGATTCTAGAGCTTCTTGAAAAGACTTAGAAAAATGAAAAATTTACACGGCCAAGAATTTACATTTTATCAGTATGTGAGGGTTAGTGACCAGACCTATAGTTTTGAAGGAACTATACGCATTTCCTCAGTTTTTTTTTGCCTCAGAGCAAGGGGAAAGTGGAAGACAGGAGCATCTTCTAGTTTGAATACAGAAATATTGAGGCAGTTTACGGACCCATAAGAGCTTAACAAATTTACCTCTTTTCCATTTTGAGACTGTAAATTTCGTCACAAATTGCTTGTAAATATGAAGATCTCTGCTTGGGCCATCGTGACATCAGTTGTCTCACAGTAGCATCAAAGGCTTGTCTATCTCCATCAAGCTAAGAAAAAAAAAGTTTACAAGGAACTATAGTCTTACATTCTTTTGTGAAGGAAATACTTCTCTCAGGAGGATGCAGCCTTCTGAATACTGTGTAATGTCAATTCTCTTTAATTAAACAGCTTTTAAACATGATGAATGTCAACGACACGTGCAACTTATTTTTTTTAAGAAAAAAATGTTAGTGATCAGTTTCTTAACACATTTCAGTGCTAAAAAGACATAAGCAATGGGAAGGGCTGTGTCAGCTTGGCAGGGCTGGACAGAATACAGTAACTGTGATGTAATGGTGATCAAAAGTGAATGACGCAAGTGTGCAGATATATTCAATTTTTTTAAAGCAAAAGGTGATAAACTACCTCCATGATTTATTCAGACTGGATGAGCTAAGTATTTTGAAAATGTTTTGAAATGTTTCACTGTTTTGATTACCAGACAAGCACTGCTTCAGAGCAGCTGATAAAAGGCAGGAAAGTACTAAATACACTTCCAGTAAGATGCCATTCTTGAGTTTGGGTTTTTTAGAGGGTAGAGAGACAGCCATCTCTCTTTTAAGCTAGTACTGTCATTGGAGAAAAGAAAAAAATCTTTGGTGTTGTCGTCTTTCATGCACCATTGACCAGTTCCTGAGTTGTTAATGGTGTCAATATAATATAATATACATCTCCTTTATATCTTGGCTTCACTGTTTCAGCTACTGTACCTGAAACAATTGCCTCTCTATTTTGGGTTCCCCTTCATTAAGGAACACCTTTGTTGAAACTGCTATTAATGCTTATTGATTTCTGAAAAAGCGGTTAAGATTTAATGTAAGATAACTATTCTTGGGGAAAAAAATCAGAGCTTGGATTAGGACATCCTAATGTTGTCTTGTGCAACTTGGACATTAGGCAGAAACTTTCTCAGTCAAGCTCCCTGGGTAAAAAAAAAATCCTTTTAAGTTTTAAACCTAATTCAAACTTGAAAGAGAAATCTAGAATGGGTGAATTTTACACTTCATTTGGAACAGAATTTATCATCTATCGTGTTCAGTTACAGTTCTAACAACAATACTTAATTGCTTACCTCTAATGATAAGAAGTGTATCACAGTTGCTTTTGGCAAATCAACCTGTAAAAATACCAAAAAAATCAATATTTAACAGTTCTCTGTTACCAATTTGCAAACTAGAGATGAGCTATACTGAAGGGAGTCAGACATTTTCATTTCCAGAGAAGCACTCATGCTGCTAAAACTGGGAACTTAGTTTAAAATGTTTAAAACCTTTTAAACTATTCACAATAGATTCCATTATGGAAAGTTGCACAAAGATGCAGGCAAATAGGCAGTTATGTTTCCTGAAAAGCATACACCTTTTTAAAATCCTTTGTGACATGGTCAGTGAAGTCTAAAAGCTAATTTCAAACAAGAGCAGTGTTGGCTTAAATGGAAGTGCAAATCTAGCAGGAGCAAGTTATTACATCTACCACACTAGTTGGTGTAATTGCAGCTTAAGAGCTTGTTGTTAAGAGTAACAACTAAATACTTGTTAAATTTTATTCCAGGCAACTGTCCCCTACACACAATTTAAGATACTTTTCAAGTATCAGAGAAACAGACCAGGGGTTTTATTTAACCAGAAGTTTGATTCATTTGAATATTGCTAAAGTGAGGCAATTGGCAGTAGTTTGTTCCAGATAGGAATGGCATCATCCACTGCAGTTAAGAATTTGGAATGAACTCAGGCTTCTGCCAGATACTTACTGCTAAAATCTCAATCTCACTTGTTTTCTGTTGCAGGCTAGAAACGAATGTCTGAAGTCTTGTTTGTACCTGGGAACAAAAGATGGGCAAAAGTAAAATACACTGCTTGTGTGACACAGGTTGGGAACACTGATTTCATACTGCATAGATGAGAACAAAAGACGCTGCTGCTAACAAGATGTAGAACTACATCATATTTAAACATTTAATATAATTTTCTGTAAAAATTTCACAATAATCCTTGATGAGCAGAGGGGAAGGACACTCTTGAAGCAACGGTACACACTTGATAATACTGGCACGGTGCTAAAGCAGACAGAACAATGTGGATGCTTGCATAAGTAGTGAAAACTGCCCTCTGTTTCTCGGTGTTAGATGACTTTCAAAGGAACATAAGAACCTGTGACTGGATGCAGTGAATCACCTCCAGCTAAAGGAGGATGGCTTTTGAAAGCCAAACTGAAATATGGGTCACGTCTTGTACCACCTTTTTTTCCCAGCAAGCTAGTAGTCCTGCAAAGGCAGCACTTTACAAATGTATTTGCAGCCTTGCATTATGTTGTCTTTTGTACTTTGGAAAATTGCTTTTACTTATTCAAAACCTGACAACAGTAAGTTTGTTCAGCTTAGGGAGTAACATCTACTTCTTTGAGTTCTGAGAACTAGTAATTGGGGAGATTTTTTTGCTGCACATCCAAGCTTGGACTGAAAAGGGGATAAAATTCAGTTCTGTTTTACCATGTTTTACTAAAGATCTTGAGGCTAATGTTGCTAAACAAGAAAAGTGACATTTGTTTCTAGCATCACTGAATGTTTTCTACATAACTGTAGTATCATGTTTTTGGCAGGATTGTGGGGGATTTTGTGTTTTCTAAAATCTGTAGTTTTTTCTTAGGCCTGTAGTTTGAGACAACATAATGAAATAAAATACATGAAGTATCTTTTACAAACATACTACAAATTAAAAGTATGACGAACTTGCACCTTTGTACTGTTTTTGTCTGGGGTAGAGTTAGCTTTCTTCCAAGTGGCTGGTATGGAGCTATGTTTTGGATTTTTGCTGAAGACAGGATTGATAACATGTTATTATTGCTGAGAAGTTAATCACTGATAAAGGTTAAGTAAGGAAGCAATAGCTGGTACAAGACTGTTAGCCACAGATGTAGGGATCAGACACTATTGTACTGAAGTTGGAAGAATTTTCCAACATCTACCCCCACTGCTGCATAGACTACTTATTTAGAAAATTATAACCTGTTTGATAACACACAGAGTCAAGGCCTTTTCTGCTTTTCCTATGGTCACACTGGTGAGGAGGCTGGGGGTGCATGGGAGGCTGGGAGGGGACACAGCCAGGGCAGGTGACCCCAGACCCGAAAGGGACAATCCAGACCATGTGACATCATGTGAGTATGTAAAGTGGGGGGAAGAAGAAAGAAGGGGACACATTTGGAGTGCTGGTGTTTGTCTTCCCCAGTCACCATTACAGATGATGGGGCTCTGCCCTCCTGGGGATGGCTGAACACCTGCCTGCCCGTGGGAAGCACTGGATTCATTCCTTGTTTTGCTTTGCCTGTGGGCATGGCTTTTGCTTTGCCTATTAAACTGTTTTTATCTCAATCCAGGGGTTTTCTGGGTTTTACCCTTCTGATTCTTTCCCTGATCCCATTGGTGAGGGAGTGAATGAGCAGCTGCCTGGGGCTTGGTTGGGGGTAAACCACGACAACACTTAACAGACTTCAACTTTTAGGGAGGAAAAAAAAAGGGAAGTTCCAGAACCACAGTTCCAAGAAAAGTAAGATTTCTAATATGTATGCACAATGATAGCTGAGCCATGATGTCACAGATAATCCTTAACATCCAAACTGTTAAAAAGAGAGTGGTCTTTGCCTTCGACCATTTGTGTTGTTCCTAGTCTATTTTATGAATAGAGAACAAACAGGATGAATTTAAGTTAGGTGATAGTGGGAAGTATCAATTCACTACCATTCCTTAACTTCTAAGGATCACTTCGGAATGCTTCTTTGATGTGTGTGTACCTGAATTTCTTGACGACGCCTGGCACTGGCAGATAATTTTTCAGGAGCTATAACACTAACGTTAGGCACTACAAGAGTTCCGTGAGATTCAAACACACCTAAAATGCAAACACATCGTTTTAGTTTACAGTATTTCTTTATACAACAAGTATCAAAACCCAGAAAATTCACAAATATTGATAAGCCAAAATCAGTGTAGTACAGGGATTAAAAAGCTGCTGAAATGCTCCAAAAATCAGACAGGATAATGAGACATGCACATAAATTCTCAAACACTCACTTATGATTTTGAAGGACTGGTTATTAAGACTAAGGAATTTGGTATTTTACATCACACTGTTCCCTGAAACTAAGAAAAGGTTCCAAATGACTTGCATTTTACAAAGGAATGCAGTGCACCTAATATCAAAAAAAGAAAAGCCATTACAAGAATGAGGTGACTATTTAATGCTTGGTCCCATAGCAGAATCACTGACAAAATAAACAATAAACCCCAGCTTCCCCAAATAACAATAATCAAAACTTGAAATGGCTTACTTAGAAATCCAAATTTCCATTTCTGGTAGTCACACACACACACAACCCCCCAAGTCAAACAAGAGGCCTCTCTGCCTCCATGTTATGCAAAAGTGTGTGTGTGAAGTGTTTCTTTCAAAATCACTGCCACCACACACTGTATCAGTGCTCAATAAAACAAGTATCAAAAATGCCAAACTTCAGCCACACAGAAAGCACTTAATACTATTCTTTATATACAAACTTGTATTATCAGAATAAGGAATGCAAATCCATAGCTAGAAATATAAGAGCATTTTCATTTGGAAAAAATGTCTATTTTTTGGTAAACGTAATGTAAACAGGTCGCAATACTCTAACAATCACAGGTCAAGTTATTTTTCATCAAGAGGACATTTAAATTTCTCCTCAGCTAGAAAAAATTTGAGATTTTTTGCTTTCCCAGCTTCCTGAATTACTGCATCAATGAATACTTCTATGGAGAATATTCTGTCCATTGGTCTGAGCACTTAGCTTGGAGAAAAATTCAGATTTAAATCACTTGGAACAATATCTGTGATTAAGAGGCAGTGCCTCTAAACAGAGCTCTGCTATAAAATATTTTCTTACTTTGCTTTTGGTAATATTTTCCTACAAAATAGTTTTTGAGCAGAAAGAGGAACAGTTTGTATGTTCTATAACTAGATATTAAATACCTGAAATATTAGTAAATGATCCTTTTTGATTTGGTATTGAAAGATTATCTGTGGTTTCTCTGAAAATAAACAAAGACAGTTAAGGAAACAGATTGACAATTATAAAAAAATACTGTAATAACACAGTAGTTTCAGATTATCATAGATACTTAAACTTAGTTCCAACAGATAAACAAGTTTGTGGATACTCCCCAGCACACATTTATTATTCATGAATAAATTCTATTCAGGAATAGACAGGAAACCATACAAAATTACATGAAAAAGTCACGTCTAAAAGCAGTGCTCTCTATGGATACAAAATATGTCCTCCTTATCATGCAAGAGTGATTTATATCCTAATACAAAAATATATTGTGACAGTATTCTCTCTGAATTATTAATTTAATCTGTTTCTCACCAGTTTCTGTGACATAATACTAAAGTATTAAAATAGTCTTTATACTTAAGAGTACACATATTCAAAGAAGTCTTCAAGAATTAGTTTAGATGTCTTTACTTTCCACATTCAGGAATTCATTAAAAGAGAAATTTGCCAGCTCTATTACAATCAGCATTGCATTTCTCTGTTTAGTGGTACCACGCAAGGGTTTTTCTATTCTGTTTTCAGGATTTAGAAATAAGGTAACTTTTTGAAAGAATGATTTTCTTTCACAGTTTCTAGATCTCTCATAAAGCACCTGAGAATCGGGTTAGTTGCAAAGTTAAATACTAAGTAAGACTGGCTGAGGCCAGAAAAAGGAGAACAATAGGTGGGCAGCAGGAGACATCAACTGTTTGCATAAACTACTGCTTGATTTCTTAATTTCAAGCTTAATGATTTCCTTTATTGTTCAGCCTAGTCAGAAAAACTGGATAGCAAATCTGTTAAGTTTCTGAATTCTACTTTGTGTGACTAATGCACGTCTATCCCTGCTGCCAATGCACACACACGTACGTACACACGTATAAATAGATCTAGGTGCATTTACAATTACAGACTCACAGGGGGCTGTGTGTAACTAACAGCTGAGCTGCCTGAGCACACAGCAATGACTAGCCTCTCCTGTCGTTTCTGTACTAACCTCCACTGGTGACAATAAATGGTAGTTTCAATGACGACAGGATGAAGGGGTTTTCCTCAAATCTTTGCCAGATGTTACTTTCACTTGTGCCACCAGAGCATACAGAAGAGCAACAGTTACACCTTCATTTCACCATACCAACACTGCCTCAGAATGAAAGGGATTTGCTGCTTTAATTCTTTGATTACACAGTACACAAATGTAATGGACTTCTACTCAGTAACAGGGACTTGCAGGCAGTCACACAAACACTACTGCTGCTCTAGCAGCTTTGGGATAACTGTGTGGCCTTTTAATTTATGATGCACTATGGATGTGTGAATGTAGCAGCAGCTAGGGAAATCTGTTTCTTTCTTAATATCAATACAATTCTGTAACAAAGCCTTTTGCTTTCTTTTCCCCTCAAAAGAAATTTCTTTACCAAATAAAATTAAGATTTAATTGAGCATATGCAAATATGTATTTACTTCAGATTTTGACTATTCACATTATTGACACATTATGCTACTCACCTACTACATCTTTCATCACCGATTTTCATTTTTAGTTTCTGGAGCAGGTGATCCACTAAGTCAGATTCTAAAATCCTTTTCTCTGTCTGCCTGTCCTTCTCAAAGGATTTCACCTATGACATAGTTCAACAGTTCTTAACATTGTTGATACTTAAAATGGCATACAGATTAACTTACCCAACTTAATCAAAACCAAACTATTTCACTCATTAAAAGTGAAAGAGTCAAAGGTAGGAAGCTATTATCATTACTGATCAATCACTGCTAATTAAATCTTTGATTAGATTTTTTTTTCAGCCAACTACTAATTTATTCTGCATTCCCAAAGCATAAACTAGCTTGACTCCCCACATTTAATATGTGATAATTAAGTTCTGATCAGAATGGTTTATAATTGTAAATACCATATTATTAATATTTTTCATTAAGCAATTATACTAGAATAAAGCTTGCCTTTCAATTTGCAAGAGTTAAACATTAAAACTTAGGAGTCTGCACCATCTCTATTTCAAGAGCTTAATCAGTACCAACACCATTCACCTCATTAACATCTCCTTTCTTGGTTTTGCTTCAATAAAGCCATATTTAAAAGAACACTCTATAATAGGCTTGTGGAGGACTTTGAAATATCACAGTGTCATCATCAAGATTTACTTATCCTTGCAATTATTGCTGTTACAGTTACAGAGATAATAAGTGAAAAATATTTTAGTAAGGCACAGTGGCTGTCCTTGCCATATGCTGTCAAATGGTTAGTATTTTTTCAGTCAAAGAATAAATCTTAATTAAAAAAAAGATCTTTTCTCTAATGATCCAGAATATTTTAAAACTTTTAACTTCAAAAAACCAAAGGTACCAGAACCACAAGCTGCAGAGTACAGAAGAAGCACAGAGTACATTCATTTTATGACACAGACCAGTCTTTGCATCCTTGTCTGAGTTTACAGAGGTGAAGAGTGTGGTTCTGACTGTCTGTTGGAACCACACTGATTTTTTTAGATTTACATTTTAGTTTATTATTTACATTTATTTTGTAACATGAAAAGGTGTCAACTGCAAAAATCGCTAAATCAATTAATTTTGTAGATTTAAAGAAATCAGAGACAAGAAAAACCTTTTTCCATGTTAAACCATCGATGGCACTGTCAAACATTGTTTGCACTAGTTTTTGGACTTTCCTAGAGGGAAGGAGGTCTATGAGTAAGAGTGTTATGTAGGGATAAAAATGTTTAAAATGTTGGAATTCTTCAGAATAACATTTCTACGGCTAAATAACCAAACCTGTATTTACCTCAACTCAAGTAAAATTTATATTGTATTAATAATGACCTTTAAGAAAGTGCAGAACAACAGAGTACAAATCTGAAACACAATAAGCGTCCTCTGGTCCCAGGCTTACCTTCACATGACTTCCTTCTTTCTCTGACACCAGAGCCACATATGTAATCCCAGAGCATCTGCAGTATTCCTGCAGCTCTTCCTGGGACTGTGAACCAAAGAAAGGGAATGAGACATTAATTTGACAGATTATAAAATGACCCATTAAGTAATCAGAGTCTCCTGTCTGTAATTAGAGTTAACTTGATATGCAACAGTCACACAGCTTCAGAGAGAGAAAAGCTTTTAACAACTTGAGCAGATGAAACTTCATGATGCATATATTCACCCACCCAAAGCTTGCCAAAATTGAAATCGATGGTTACACTTAGGCAGAGATAATGCCCAGGTCCTGCAGCCCAAGTGCCCACATAGAAGGGCTACCTCTACCTAGAGGTGCAGAATCTAAGTAACTGTAAAAATGTGCAATGAAATATCAGGCAGTCACCACCCTGCTGCCTGCAGCTTTCAGTCCTGCATGGCTGCAGGTCTGCCACAAAAGCTGACTCCAGCTGGGTTCCTGTCAAGCCAAGGCTATGCTGACTTACTCAGCACTGGATTGCAGGACAGCATTAGATAGAGGCAAGAACTACCCAAATCTTCCTTCCTTATGAATCAAACAACCAACCTCAAACTAAGAAACTCCAGCCTAGGTGATCACAGGAAAAGTATATAATCTGGATTTTTTTCCAGTCCTAAAGGATTGAAACTGTTGGAAATTTTATGGCAAAAAAATACAAAAAAAGTCAGACAATGAACTGAATGAGCTCAAAACTTCCTGCCCTGCAGCACATGATGTGGAAGGGGAACTGCAGAGTCTCTCATGTTGGACAAATGGAGACACCTGAAGGTGAAGCAGACCCATAATCCTTCAGGAAGTGCCACCACCTCTAAAAGGGACTTCAGTGTTGCCATGTAGCTCACTACACTCCAGTGAAGTAGTGCTGGCTACAGCTCCACTTGGTTTCAGCTGGACATAAAAGGGCACAACTCAGCTTGCCATTCTCCCTTCCCCTCCTACTACACATCTCTTCAAGGACTGCTTAGGGACCCAATCTAGTAGCTCAGTTTGCTAAACTGTGTTTCTAACAGCAGAATAATTTCAATATTCCTTCTGTACCTGAGTGCCTTCAGCCATCTGGCTATTTAAAAGTTGATGCTACTGTTCTGTTCTTGATGTACCCCCTATTAAGCATTAAATTTATTAGTAGTATGGATCCTTCTTCACACTTTTAAATACTTTGGAAGAATGCTGCAAGGCCAGTGAGACTTTCTTGACATTATTGTATCTGAATAGCACCCTACATGCTCAGTATTGAGTCTCTACCTCCATAAAAACAGAAAAATACCCCCAAAAAGTATAGTTCCAGTCTGCACTAATCTTGGAGAATAATAATACAGTTAACACATGCAGATAAAAATTCTACCTGGGACCAGTCATACATTATTTCGGCTGGAATTCCTGCAGTCCATAATTTCTGAACAATGTTGATAGCTCTACCCATTGACAGCTGACCAACACTTACAACCAGCAGGTCACATGAGCTGACAGAAACCTGAAGGGAAAGTAAAATCAAGGAGATAATATTAGTCACAAGGCCACCTTTCCCCCTTCATAAGGCAGTTACAGTACCAGAGATGGACAAATATTCCAACATTTGTCAAAATGCACCAAGCTAAAAACCAAAAAAGGGGCTAACTCCACCTCTTTTGAGAGCTACAATCCACCTAAGTGTGTCTGCAAGTCACTGAAGCTCAAACTTTCATGCAAAGCACCTCCACAGCCTCAGCGTGCCAAGTATCCCTGCCTACTCTGTTCCTTCCTTCCTACTCTCCTTGGCAATGTTAACATATTCTTTATAGAGAAAAGATAATAAAATACTAATTTCAAAACCAAGTGAAGATGTGTGATGCTGTACAAAGTAGTCAATATTCTTGAAGTTTCTTTTCATTTCTATCTTCTATACTTTGATCAAGGGAGAAGTAGTAGGGGAAAAATAACACTAAATACCTACAGTTGTACTCTTCCATCTGCAAGAATACACAGGCTGAGAAAAATAACCCATTTAAATTGAAAATAAAATAATGTAAGCCTGAAGATCCTGTGTTCCCTTAATTCTCATTTAATAAATAGTTCTAGGTAGAGAAACACAAAAGAAAACAGGTCATCTTGATGTCTGCCTTCTATTTCAGTATGGTATTATTTTGGAACATATCTGAACATCTTCATTTTTGTCTATCTCTAGCTACAATTAGGTTATTCAACTGTCAGAAGTAAACAAATTCCCCACGTCCCAAAAAAGAGACTTACAGAATCCTCCACACTGGAAACAGCAGCAGTTATTTTATCTATAGCTATGCTGACTCCAACAGCTGAAGGAACTGGTCCTACTGTCTGTGGCCCTCTAAATTGAGGAATCTCAAAACAAGAAAAAAACAGAATGGAAAACCAGATAGTTATCTTGGCAAAATGTCATTTTTTTCATGGGTTAAGAAAACAATCCAAATTTACTAGAAGAGATGAGCACATACCAGATGATCATATCTGCCTCCTGCAGCAAGAATTTCAGGCACAGTTCTTTGTCTTCTTTTGATGTATGCTATAAACTGGAAGATGATACCATTGTGCTGCTGTATTTTGTAAACTAGTCCCAGATTTATAGATATCTGTAAAATAAAAATGAATATGTGCATATATATAATTAATTTCCTGTTAGCAGCATGGATTTAAAACACTGTTTTCACATAAGGGAGACATATAGAAACATTCCTTGTCTCCAAAATTTTAAAATACAGTAAAAAATAAGGAAATAGTGCTTTAATCTTACATTTAAGCATCCCAAGAAACCTGTAGCACAAAACCCAAACAGTAAGCTCCAAGGAAGATGGAGGCCTTTAGTAGTAATTAGATTTCTATATTTTTTGAATATTTACAGTTTGTTTCAAAATTTCTTAAACTCCCTCTTTTATGCTCTAAGTAATGCCTTCAGTCTTGGTTGGGGAAAGAAAGAAAGTCTGAGTGGCATTAGATAGAAGTTAAGCCAGAGACTCCTGACTGGACTGGAAGAGGTCTTAATTTTAAAATGCAACTTCAATTAAAAAAAAAAAAAAAAAAGAGAGAGAGAGAAAGGATCAATGCCAATACTATATTTTGCCATCAAAAGCCACTTTCATATGCCTTTTCTATAGTAAAATACCTTTATTTCCTAGCATAATACAAGGCCCAGCAGCCTGCAATTAATTAGCAGAGCATTTTACAAACCTGAAGTTTTATTCCCAGTTGCTTTAATAGACCAATGATTTCCTCTAAATCCTTCATGCCATGCTTCAGCAGCTGAGTGACACTTGGCTTTTGTTTTATCATTGTGTTTAGAAATGGAAATACATTACTTGCTTCTCCCTTCTGCTCAATGAATTTATAGAGTCGAGAAAGCTAAAAACAAAACAAAACAAATCATAAGCATACACAGCAACACAGAAAACATTCATAACAGGTCACATCTAAAAGAAAAAAGAAAAATATTTGACTTTACATTTGTGGGAGTAAGACATCTGCCTTTTTTGTTTGTTTTGTTTAGCAGGCTGTTTTTACCAAGTGGAGTTGAAGAAAAGAATAGACAGACACAAGTCTCAGACTATTCAGAAGATAATTTCAACTCTATGCACAGCCAACATTTGCAGAGAAGTTTTTTTAAAAGTTTCTCTCAGTTTTCTTTATTAAATACCTCTCTGCAGTATTCCATTTAGCCTTTATTAACTTCCACAGTGTGTGAAACATGTTTAAAGAATAAAGAACAAGCTGCAATAGTGACTTCCAGAGAGAACAAGAGTACAAAGTCAGACCACCTGCAAAGATATCGACCTATTCTGAACAGCACATGTAACAGATTATTTTTCTTACTCTGGTTATTAAATTACAAAGAAAATAAAATATTACTGACTTGTGGCAAATTACAGTGAAATTAGCACTGAATTAAGATACTTACACTAGCTGATGTGAGAGAAAGATTACAGAACTTGGCTTCTACTTCTCTTTTAGTTAGCTTTTCAGTCTACAAGAAAAACAGATTAAAACAGCATTTGGTTGTATTTAATGTGTTACTATAATATTCATATTAATTTCACCTATATTCTGTGCTTATAAAGTAGAAAAGACGTAACTCATATTAAAACACATTTTAAATTTTTTTTTTAAACATTTTTATTGACTAGCCTGTCAGTTCTTGATTATACAGGTGAATAATTCTCTCATAAATACACATTCAAGAATCACCTTAAACCATTCCAAATCCAGAAGTAACAAAAAAGTAATTAATCTGAGTTTACAGCCCAAAGATAACCAGCCTTTTTATGTATGGAGAGTATACTGATGAGGCTGGCAATGGGCTGTTAGTCATTTTCAGAGACAGCTCCACAGAATAGAATACTCTACAGTGATGATTAGAGAGGTTAGGTTAATAACTAGTGCCTTACCACAGCATCATAGAGAATGACATAGACTTGACTGAGTTTGTCCTCTGGTATCCCACAGTGCAGAAGTATAGCTTTCAGTAAGGCAGTGTGGTTCAGATAAATGCCGTAATTTCTTTCCTGGCAAAGCATAAATTTAAAAAAAAAAAAGCAAGAAAGAATGAAAAAAACAACTTTTACTTGCATTCTGTTTTCTTAAAAAAAATCCAACCCCCATAAAACAAAGAGGCTTCCTAAACATTTAATAATAGTTCAAAATTAACTTCAAACCTCTTCTTTCACTACCTTACCTTTCATCTCTAAGTAAAGAAAAGCAAGTGTTGTCCCATTCTACAGTAATCACTTGTCCAACAGAAGGAAGACATTATTTCAGTGGTACTGTAAAGGATTCAGTTAATATATTTCCTCTGCACAGAAACCTATGCTTCATTTTAAGTTTACCTAGGAAACACATTTTTTATGACAGTGTCTATACATTTTTACAGATTAGATGTGAAAATAGTTCTTGTACTGGTTAAAGGAAGTATCCTTTTACAACACATCAAACTAAATATTTAGTGAAATTCAAATTCTTGGTGGAAAAGAGTGAAAGGGGCTGATTAGAGAATCTACCTGTAGCACTGAAAACTCTTGAATGATTTCTGAAATTGCATAAATTGTTTCTGCTATAGGCAAAAAGCTATTTCCAGTAGATGTAATGATGTCAAATGCACATTCTAGGAGTTCTTTGGGATGACAGCGGTCTAACTTCCGAGGTCTGAAAACTCGCTCTATACAGTATCTAAAGGAAACATTGAAGAATGAATCAGCCTCTTCAGAAGTCACTGTCAAAGCATGGTATCAGTGCAAAGCATCACCTCTATGTCTCTTACCTTTTCAAGTTTGAGATGTTATTTCTAGCTACAAATCTTGCAAAAGGAATCTGAAAAACAGAATACAGGAAAATTGTTGAAACAAAACAGTCGGTCTGACTGAGCTCTGCAACTAGACATGAATTAAACCATGTAGTTATACTTGTGTGATATAATGCTTAAAACACCTGACATAGCCAAGTGATATTACTCTAACCATTCTTGCTGTAAGTTTTAAATAAAAACGTTACTTTCACCTATGTTAAAAAACAAACAAACGCTATCTCTTCAATATGCGCTCAGGGCTCCAGCTGTCAAGAGTACAGAGGAGGAGTACAGAACTCAGGAGAACAAGTACAGACATTGAAAGACACACCACTCCAGCAGTCAAAAGAGGTGTAAGCCTCAACCAAATTCCACTACAGCACCCTCCAAACCCTCTGCAAGCTTTGCCTGCAGAGATGATGCTACTTACTCTGAGGTCGTAAGGAAGCATTACCAGCATCCCACTGTGATCCATGAAATATGAAGCTTCATTATGTTCGTACAGTTTTTTATTTCTGGGCATTAGCAGTGGTGTATGCAGATTGATAGCTCCTACACAAAACCAGAAAACTCTATTATCTCTCATTTCAGAAGTAACATCTGCTTTTTACAGGTTCATGAACACCCTTGCACGGCATAATTAGGTCAATCCATAATTTAAAAATTTACATTAAATGTCCTTAATAGACTTCCCTCTTCCATATTTAAAAAAAAGAATTTCAAAGTTTGTTTTATGCCTACGTTGCATGCTTCTTGGGCTTAGCAGGGAGACCACATAGAGAGAATTGCAATTCCACAGGCCAGCAGAATCCTGACCCTGCCCTCCCTCTTTAAACACATCTTTTCACAAAAGCAGGCATACGAAACAGATGAGAAACTCTGCAGTTACCAGCAGAAAGTACTGCTTTCGTCTGAAGGTATTTCCATATAGAACCAATTTTGTTCAGACATGTTGCATCTTCTGTCTCAAACATACTAGAAGCGTTTGTGTTTCTTTTTAAAACCTCATGAATACCGTTTTTTTTTCCTGGCTATATTTCACAAGCATCTACCTGTATGAATCCAATCTTCATTGAAACCTGACTTTAATAATACCACATTATTGAGAAAGAGTCTCCTGTTCTAATATTTGATTGAGAATCACTAGAGAATTTGTAGAAGCTTAACTCAATTAGATTTCAACAGAAAATTTTAAATAAGGAAAAAAGTGTCCCAGATAGAAAGAAATTCTTCTGGTCATTACAGATGTCAGACACAATTTAATGGAAAAAATAAATATCCAATCCCCATTTTTTTTCCAAAAGCATGAAAACATTTCAGTCTCTAAAATGCTGACAAACACACTCCCAAATATGTCAAGCTTTAAGAAGTGAGGGGAGAGAGTAAACCTATCACTGACTTCACATTTCTCAGTTTCTCACACTTTTACATTGCCAAATTTTGAGCATGCTTAATCAGATTATGATTTACTTGGAAAATGCAAAGTTTCCATTTCAAAATTCTCTATTTTTATATAAAATCGTATCATGAACATCTGTAAGACAACACAATTTATAACATTTCATATGTTATGTTATAAGCGTGACAGTGGTTGCATAAATTTTCTTCTAAAAAAAAATTTTAAGTGAATACTATTATTAATGACTGGTTATAGATTCCTGGAAAGGAAAAGGAAAGACTATTAAATATCATGGCATCAGCTTTGGCTCAGGAAGTTCCTGACCAGCAAAGCATTGCCAAGAATACATCACTGGAAGTACCACTACAGGCTTGCCTTGTTTCCATGCTCTCCCTTATGCTTTTCCCATTCTGGCTGTTCAAACAGAGGTTACTGTGCTACATGGATGCCTGATCCCCCTGGTATTCAGATCCTGATTTTGAAGTATCTACCTCTAAAACCTCATACAGATTTATCAGAACCACCATGTACATTCAAAAACATAATTAAGATTTTCACTCTTCTTTTTGTAGAAAATGTAAATCATTCAGCTTTGATGTAAGTAGCTATTACTGGAATGACAAAACAATAGAAGAAAACATCACAAAAACTTCAAATGATCAACTCCTGAACATGTTTTCTGATTTCTCTTACAGCAGTAAATCCATTCCATTCTTTTAAATTCATTCATTCACAAAAAAGGAAATTAATGACTTTTGTAAACACACCCACCGTGTCTCTTAAATATCCGGCTGACAATCTCACATACATGCTGCTGTATCTTGGCTGCCCAAATAGAAAAACTACCCTGAAACCATCACAAATAAAGAGTACATATATAATTCACATGTGATGAACAATCCACGTAGGCAATCATTCCATGTAACACAGGCAATAAACATTCTGCTATCTCATCCCACTACAAAAACCTGCAATGCTTCCATAATAAAAAATAACTACAGCTACATGAAGAATTATTGTACTGTGTTACCTTGAATTTCTTTAGATTTAGAAAGACTCAAGAGCTGATAAACTAAGAACAATCACATCAATTAGAAAGAGAAGAAAACATCCAAGGACAACACTTTCTGCTGAGAACCAGTCAACCATTAATTTGACAGGAATTCAGAGTACAGAAAGTCATCATCTGGACATAAGCTTAAGGCTTTAGCTGCTCCAATCAAACCCTGCTGGTTTCTTCACCAGAGAATGAATGTAAGGCTAAATGAGAAGCAGCTATTCAAACCCACACAGCAGAGACTAGTTTTAAATGGGAACCCATGTGAAGGTGAATCTTGAGATAATGCAATTCACTTAGGAATGCTACAGGTTTACCCATATAAGCACATTTTTAAAAATTTCCACACAGGGAAAAGCCAAACCCACACATCCTCTGAACACCTACAAACCTTCAGCATATCACTGTCATAAGTATAGTCTATTGCTGGAGATATACGCTGTGCAAAGATCTGACTCATCATAGTCCGGTAGGCCTTGCCATCCACGTTTGCTAGGGTATGGTGGAGCACTTCATGGAGCTCAGACTCTTCCATCTGTGGTGGTGGAAGATGTTCACTTTTTAACAGCTCCACAGCGGTCGGTCGTGCTGCAGGATCATGGTTCAGGAGCCACGTAATAACCAATCTCTACAAATCAAATCAAAATTTTACAGATTAGAAACATTTTGTAAGTTAACAATACTTGCCACAAACTTGGTAGTCATGTCAATTCAATAACAAACTATGAGACTCTACAGGGGAAAAACCAGCAGAATCTGAATCTTTTGGATGGACATTATTTGCCAACTAAATTATGAATATCTTTTATTATCATCGGAAAAAATTTACTAAACCACACAAATCATAGAAATGTGCCTTCTGGGATGATAAAATATGTAATATTTTCCTTTGTTGTTCCATGGTATGCTAGCTCTGGCATCTCTTTATCAAAGTTAAGATAAAGCAGAATTACATGCATGAAATCACAGACTTGAGAGGCACAAGTATTAAAGCAGAGGGAATCTTCCTGGCACATTTCAGCGAAATGCGAAAGATGGAAATGTTTCTATGGTACTAGTAACGTACATATTGCTGGTTTACAAGCATAACACACTAAAAGTTAATACTAATGGTCAACAAAGGAGTTGATTAGCACAAGGATAAAGCCACCTAGATAGTCCAGAAAAGTTTATACTGCTCCTTATCACTTTATTACCCTGCCATGGAGGCCTCCAGAACAGCTCTTGGCAGCTCTGTCAAGTTTGGTGCAGCCAATTGAGCTTGCACATCTCTTTTTATTGTGTGACACATATTTCTTTTAAAAAGTTTAAGTAAAAAGTTAAACAATCGAGCTGCCATTTCTCTGAGCATAAAAAACCAAACTTGTCCCTCAGAGCCTAAAAGATGTTCCAGTGAAATACAAATTTTGCCATGACTGTGCTCTGAGAATTTTGTGGGTAAATATATTTCCATGTCAACTTAGAGCATTAATTTGAGATTTTCTCACTTTGTTCTAATATCATGTAAGAAGAACTTGGCAGAGAACACTAGGTGGGGAATTAAGTGGCAAAAATTATAACCAATGTTTTCTGAGAAGGAATACCTAATAGTTAAAATATCTTCAAATTACCTGCTTTGCATGCTTGACTTCATCAAAGTCCTTAGGAAATACAATCGCAGGCTAACAAAACAAAAAACCAAAATCCACATTTGAATTTTAACAGGCAGTCCAGATTGCTCAGATTAGTCTTATTTTTAAGTTCTACATATTAAATAGAGAAACTAAGCATTTCCAGTGCCCATGAAAAAATAAACAAAAAACCCCCAAACAAACAAATCAAACTCCCACAAGGCACATTTAAATTTGAAGACCTAAAAGGAAAAAGAATGCTTTGATGTTGTTTTGTACAATGAAAGCACAACCCATAATCACAAGCATTTACCAACAACAAATACCAACTGATTCCTGAGAAATCACCAGGCCTAAACCTAGGTATACTAAAGAGATCATTTCTTTATCAGACATGTAAGACTTAATTTCACAGACAGAACACAGACTGATGGCAATACCATTAGAATCCATGGTGCATTAAAGGAATGTCAGTGCACCAGCTCCAACTGTATTCTTCACTTTTCATTATGTTTTACAAACCTTGTTTTTAAGCACTCCCTATGGCAACACTTTTTGCTGTATTTTGCATCCTTTTGCTTCTCTTAAGAAGCTATTTGATGCATAGAATTAGTATGTTTCATATCTGTGTACTTACCAGCCTTAGCTGACCAAGAACAAAGATCCTTTCTGATGCAGTATTCATAGGATGGTAACACATTTCAAAGAATATTATACCCAAGCTGAACAGGTCTACTTTCTAACGAAGAAAAAAAAATGAAAACTTGCATGTAGTACCTATCAATTCTCTGAAGACAAAAACAGCAGAGGAAAAAAAAAAACCAACTCACACATTTAGGTTAAATATCACAGTATATTAAAGCTGGAGAGAAGGCTGAGGTTTTTTCCTGTATCTTTTTGTGTGTTTTTAATATTATTTGTTTTTAAAGCTTTTTTGTTAGAAGACACAATCCATTAAGATTTGGTAGACTTTAAGGCCTTCTATCATCACAGCACTGCTATGACATAAATGATGGTTACACTCGAGTTGTGGTCAGCAGCTTAACAGTGAAGTGAGGATGTTCGTGAGGGGTCGGTACTGGCACTGGCACTGTTTATCATCTTTGTTGGTGACATGGACAGTGGGATGAGAGCAGCCTCAGGAGGTTTGCTGGTGACACTGAGCTGTGTGGTGCAGTCAAAACGCTGGAGGGAAGGGATGCCATCAAAAGGGATCTTGACAGGGTGGAGAGTGGCTATATGTGAACTTCATGAAGTTCAACAAGGTCACGTGCAAAGGTCCTGCACATGGGTTGAGGTAATCCCAGGCACAAATACAGGCTGGGCAAAGGATGGATTGAGAGCAGCCCTGAGAAGAACCTGGAGATGTTGGCTGACAAGATTGTCAACGTGATCTATCAGGGCAGTCACAGCCCAGAAAGCCAAACATCCTGTGCTGCATCAAAAGCAATGTGACCAACAGATTGAGGGAGGTGATTCTCCCAATCTGCTCCACTCTCGTGGTATCCCACCTGGAGTGCTGCATCCAGCTCTGGGGCCCCCAACATGAGGAGACCATGGATCTGCTAGAGCAAGTCCATGGAGCGCCACAAAGATCCTTAAAGGAATGGAGCACCTCTTGGATGAGGAAAGGCTGAGAGAGTTGGAATTGTTTAGCCTGGAGAGAAGGCTCCATGGAGACCTTAGATCACCTTTCAGTACCTCAAGGGGGCTACAAGAATGCCAGAGAAGGAATTTTTACAAGGCCATCGAGTGATAGGCCAAGAGATAATGGCTGTAAAATGAAAGAGGGTAGGTTTAGACTGGATACTAGAATGAAATTCTTTACTGTGAGGGTGGAACAGGTTGCCAGAGAAGTTGTGGATTCCTAGAAGAGTTCAAGGCCAGGCTGGACAGGGCTTGAAGCAGCCTGGTCTAGTGGAAGGTGTCCCTGCCCATCACAGGATGTTGCAACTGGGTAAGCTTTGGGGTCCCTTTCAACCCAAACCATTCTATTCTGTGACTCCCACTCTGAAAACATTTCATTGCTTTGAAATTCAGTTTGTCTCTTAATGTAAATAGGATTCTCTTTGATGGAAAAAATACATCCTCACCTCCCACAATCACAGTACAGAAATCCAGAACAGTAGTATACACTTTATTACTTTAACTAAAGGCTGTAAGACTTCTATCCTATTCAGTTACAAAGGTCCTCCATGATTACATACTTTCAACTTGAAGTTGCTTGCATCTAGTCATGATCAAGCACAGGCAGAAAAACTGACTTGCCCACATCCTTCTACCCTTGGTTTCCTCTTGAAGAATTGTTTAATTCAGCACAGGAGTCGACCACATGCTGTTCCACAGTGAATTCATCTTTGTCAAGGAGGAATTACCCAAATCATACCTGGTCTATCTTAGATTCCATGCTGCCTTTTCATCAAGTCTACTCTAATCATACCTGATTGTACGTAGACTTAGTGCTTCCTTGGACCTCTGGGCTGACGTACAGCGCGGTGCCAACCATCCCTGTCAAGTTACCTATGTGGCAAAAGGTGAGAGCCCCAGGTTCAATAAAGTGGGAGAGAAATGCAGTATCCACATCAAGAAAAAACTCATTCACGTTCTCTTTCTTCTACGTGGGTGTGCAGTTCTTACTTACAGAGACCAGCTGAGAATACTTGGACAAACAGACAATTCTTACCCTCATATATCAAGTATTATGTCCATCTGTTGTAGCTAAACCTATCTATTGCTTTACAGATTTGTAGTAGGTCAGCACACCAGTGTTACAAGTAAATTGCACTGCCGTTACATTTGTCTTTACACATGCCATATCTTAAAGTTCCCTCAAAACACCATATTCAGACTTTAACAAAAACCAAACCAACCAACCAAGGACACTGAAGTCTTGAAATTGTCCTGTATAGGCAAGAGAACACAAGTGCAGATGGAACAGATATACAGGCTTTCTACACACCTCACCATCCAGAAAGCACTGATCTATCGCAGAAGGCTACTAGAGGAAGCATATTAATTCTTAGGTAAGAGGCAAACCTGCCAGATTATAACATAGCTACCCAACTTCTAGGGCTGGGATGGGGGGATGTCCCACCCGTGGCCTTAATAAAGGGAAGTTTTATTGTCAAAGAACATATGGAAATTCCAATAGCGTATACAAGACAACAGAATATAAATGCTTGCTTAAAATAATTTAGAACAAGTTGCAATGTAAACTAACCTGATGGGTCAGACACAGCAGAACCATCTGAGAGATTTTCCTCTTGTTTAGAGACCATCTGAAATCCACAAAACAGTCATATTGTAAATGACACGTAAAATGCTTCTGTTGGCTGTTCTTGTCACTTGGGTTGGCAGTGCATGCTTTAACTCTAGACGCTTAGAAATTTCAAATAATTTTATAGCCTTCTCAATAGATAAGCATTGTGGTCATTTAACTTACCCCTTATTTTTATTTTGCAAGTAATTACCTCAGCAAATTCAAAGGTTTTTGGGTTTTTTTTTCACTTCAAGCTGTACTTACTGCATTTGCTGGATAATCTGTAGCTAAACCAAAATCACCAATTTTCACATGATCATCTGAATCTAAAAAAATGTTCACAGGTTTCAAGTCTCTGTGGATCATTCCCTGTTACAGGAGGAGAATAAAAAAAAACCCCACATAATATTAAACAATAAACACATTTCAAAATAGAACTCTTTTATAATAGACTGAAAAATCATATTACATAGTTTACAGTGGGAAATCTACTGAAGATCAGTCTTAAAGACACACTATAGTTTGTAGCCCAGAAGCTAGAAACAATTTTCAGTGCTACCAGATACCTAACAGAATGTTTTTGAAAGATGGTCTAATTTTTATGACTAATGGGTAAAATCTACAGTGGTTCATTACAAATTCATGTTCATGATAAAATATAATAAACCCTAAGAACAGACTAATAATTGAAAGGACAAAGAGAGGAAACTTGCTAATAAGTGCCCCCAAATGAATATGAAGAAACCCACAGAGAAAGAGGCACAACACAGATCTTATGTACAGGTCATAACTATCATATTTACTAACCTTTTCATGGATGTAAGCTAACCCATCCAAAATTTCTCGGAAAAGCCTCCAAAGCCGACTGGTATCTTCATATAACCCTTGGTCAATAGTGTCCCTTAATGTGCTCTTTTCACAATACTCCATCTTCAGTTGTGCATACACAGGGGACAGAAGGAAGAATGAACAATTTTATTAAGAAAAGATACTATCAGAAACTTGTATCTGTATACATATTACTGCCCAAGCTCAGGAGTAACAGTATCACCAAAAAATCCTGCTATTTGGAATTCTCCTGAGACCCGTCTTTTAGCTGCAAACATGCATTCACTCTGGGTCCTTCCTCATTTTCTGGGACAATGGTATGAGCCTGCAGAGCAGCATAATCTCTAACATAAACGTTAACAACAAAGTGAAACCAGCCAAGCCGTAATATGTGATAAAGCCAAACCACAAAGAATCTCTGGCTTTATTGCACTTGGCATTGCAGCTGCTTTTATTATGAATATACATAACACATACAAATAAGCTTATTAAAATCTAATTCCATCTACCTGTAACTTCCTTCCAGACACGCTCTACCATTAAGTGCATTATAAAAAATTGCACATCACAGAATAGTTAGGTATGATATACAACAATAAATAGTTAGTTTCAGGGAGAAGCTGACTAATCCCTAACATAAAGGAGGCGTTAGTAGAATAGCCTGAAGTTGCAACTGTGCAGGAGTTTCATTGTGTGCCTACTGTTAGAGCCATACAATGGATTTACAGATTACTGATTTCTATGAAAATGAAGTGCATACACAATACTGTGCTTTTGAAGAGAATGAGGAAGTTCTCACATGTGTGGAAGACAACTTCCCCTCTGGAATTTAGCATGGTAGACTTCACATTGGGAATTAACACCATAACCAAACCGAGGAACACCAGCTACCCATGTTGGGGATTAGGATGGATATTCTCAACATATAAGCACAAGGCAAAAGAATGCTTTGAAAGCCATGGACTCAAAGGGTGGCTGGTTGGGTTGTTCTGTGGTTAGATCAGGAATTGCCAACTTGCACATGAGCAACACCAGTTATCCCATTATGCACTATGGCACTGCAAAACTTTGTTCTCCCCAGGCACAAATACAGAGCCTTGGAAGGCATAACAAACCACATGCACTGCCCAGTGCCTTCCACCAAGCCTTCCGAAAACCAGTCTATTGCAAAAACAGCACTGAATTTACTTGTTTGCATTTTTAAAGGTCATTACTATTCTCATCAAAACCAGCAACTAGTCTCTGCAGGCTGAAATAAACAGTACCCTTTTATGTGAACACACGAGCATATTTGTACCTGAATATAGAGATAATGCACTGTCTGAACGACTGGTGTCTTGTCTTCTCCTCCATGACCATTCTTTTCGTTGCCTTCTTCATTCTTTATCACAATAAAAGTAACAGAACAGTTAGCTACAGGAAGCTGTGCAGACTTTTTTTTATTATACATACTACTATTTTTTAATGGCTGGAATATATTGATGAGAACTCAGCTTCTTGGATATGTTTAAAACATAGCAAAATAATACAATGACATTTTTGTAATACAACTGAGTCTAAATAAACTAGAAAAACAGGTGTGTCCAACTCTCAAAGTGAAAGTGAGTAAGTAGCATTCTGTCATCATTAGACACCGAAGGAAAAGAATTCTGGAAGAACTGGGTGAATCCTAAATCTCAAGCTGTGTTAAAAAAAACAAAAAAAAGATTTGAAACTAGCAGATAGAAAGCTTGCTCGATAAATAATGCAACCCCTAACCTCCACCAACAACTTTGGTATGCTGTGTATATATATGTACACATATATATAAAATAGAAAAGAATGCACTGCCATATTATTAAATTATAAACTGAAAACCTTTTCATGCCAATGTACATTATACCAGAAAGAGCAAGGAGAAGCAGCTTTAAATAAAAGCATGTTATAGATCATCATGAATGGCAATGACAAACTGTAGATGGTGTAGAAGAATGTGCATTAGGTTTCTAGTGATATAGAGCACTAACTGTCCATAGCAAGTGCTGTACCACAATCTTAAAATCAGCTAAAGCCTTAGTCATTATACTGACTTCCCCTCTCTTTCAGACTGCTAGCAAGATGTACTTTGTCTCCTTTAAAGGGGGACTATGAACAGATATATTGGTTAAAAGCATCCAAAGGCAGAACAGAATTTCAACTCAGAGTTGTGGGACCACGTAATCCATATAGCCAACTGTTAAATGATAAACACATCGAAGTGTTAAACTTGCAATAACCTGGGTCATGACTAAAAAATCCCACATATTTAGCTCAATAAACACACTTTAGGAAACAGAATCCAGATTAGCTGCATCATACTGATTTCTATAGGATGCAGCTCACAATGGCACAACACCTGCTCTAACAGACATGTAAGGCTATGTTTCTGTACTCACAGCAGAACTGAAAGAAAACCTCCCAGCTGACCTATTTACTTAAAGATTATTTTATTATATTTTCATTTTCACTAACTTTATCTTTACACTTACTGGAGAATGACCTTTACTATTGTCATCTTCGTTATCAAAAATTATTTCACTTTCAGAATCTGTGGTTGGCCTGTTTAAAAACACAGAAAGAAAAAAAATCTCAAAAGTTCAGCATACCAAGAAATATTTACTAAAGAATTTGGAAATTATTTTGGGGGGAAAAAACCCACTAAGCTTCTGCTGAAGACTTCCTATACACTTTAAACAAAAAAGCAAAACAAAACAATACTCAGAAAAGCATCCTGCTTGCAAAGAAACACTTCCTTTGACAGTCCAGTTCTAAAAGGGAAGGTATATATTTGCATCAGTAACATTTAGTTGCTATATCTAATGAGCAAAACTGAGAGAAGTTTACTTACTTGCTTATACAAAAAAAATCACTGAGTGAGAACTGAACCATACACAGAGGAAGGTATGGAATACACTAATAAAAACCAGAACTAAAAAAGGCAAGTTTGATTTTTTAAAAAGATTTGTAATATTTTTGTTATTCTTTATTAAAAAACTTTATTCTCAAGGCTGGAAGAGACAGTCAAACATAAGGTAAGCAGTTGTGCATTCTGGCACAAATAAGCAGCCTCAAGAAACCTACACCAAAAAATTTTCCACACAGACTGACAATTCTTAGCTAGAAAATGTCCTCTTCCTGGCTATCTGGCTGCTGGTAAATACACTGGTTTTGAGCAAGGGAACAGAATAAAAATGCAGTTAACTACTTCTGACGAAAGAAACAAGAATGGTAAGACACAAACTTGCAAAAACTAACTCTGCTTGCAATTACACTCCCTTCCAGGGCCAGTACTGAAGCCTACTTACAAAATTGAATGTGAGAACACGCCATCACCATCATCATCATCATCACTGGACTCCTGATCAGCTCCACTGAATTTGTTGCTGGAGGATCTTTCACATGAAGTACTCCACTCAACTGAACTTGTCAAACATGGAGGAGGAGCATTAGTTTCCACATCATGTGTCTCCTCAGTGGAAAGGATGAAGAGACCGCCTTTGGGGGGCGTTCTTCTCTCTCCGGTTGTTTCAGATGTTGACACGATGGGAACAGGACTTTCATGTTTTTCTATCCAAGCATTGTAATACCTCACAATATTCTCATGGTTCAAGCGGGAAAGTAATGTTACCTCCCCCTTAATCCTCCGAAACTGCTTGCTGGTAGGGTTTATGCGAATACGTTTCACAGCATAATAGCAACCATCAAGCTTATTTCTCACCTGCAAAATTCAAATTAATCTAAAGTGAAATGCTTACAAATGCCTTACCAAGCAGAGCCAGAACAACAACTTTATGAAACAGGAAGTCTTCCTTTCCCCTGGAAAATGACTACAATTCAAATGCAATGTCCCCCATACTGACAGGCTTCTCCCCAGTCTCCCAGCAACCTCCTGCAAGAAACTTTTCAGACTATTCAATTCCAGATAAAAACCTCAACACAGGCACAGCACACTAGTGGAAAGCAAATAAAGCCATGCAAACATCGAATATATTGTTCTGCTTCAGAAAAAACAAATATCCCCAAAAAGGTTTCCACAGAAGAAACAATTTTTATACCATACCTTGATGACTGCTCCAAAAGCTCCTTTACCAAGTAATTTTAGCTCTTCAAACTCATTGTAGTATCGTGAAAATTGTCTCTGTGTTTCTGTGAAGAATGAAGCGCTGGATATCCGACTGCTGGGTACAACTGTCTCCATGCAATCTATACCTGCTGAATCTGCAACGAGACAAAGTTACCATCACTGGCAAAATGGGGATAAGGCACTAGGGACTGTCAAATAAGGAGCAAGAAGGAGACAAACTAAAAAAACTTCAAGTGCAACTAAACCCTAAAATACAGAAGTGCTCTGCTGTGTAAAGTTCTAGTACAAGCATAAATCTTAATACAGTTTTTAACTACTAACATGCATTGTGCTGGACAAATGAATGGTTTTAACAAGAATGTAAGAAGTAAAGAAGTCTCATTGAACACCATTTTCCAAGGACAAAGTTAAGTCTACATTTACACCGTGCAGGAGGCAGATGAGTTTACAGCTTTCTTTAAAAGCATGAGCAGCTTGTACAGAAGAAGAAACAGTAGTCAGTCCAACCCAGCCAGTCTTGGACACAGAAGTTAAAGATCACACCACCTTTTAAGTTAGTTAATTTAACACACTTGTGCAGTCTGGTGAAGCTGTAGCACAGGTCAGTTTTTCTTAGTGCAGGCATGTAGAATACATTAGCAGAATACAGGAAGAACCAAGTTCCTTACCATCTAGATTTTCTTCAGCTACAGGTATTTTTATTCGTGGAATGTTTATAAAACTATGTTGTAGCAACTGCTGAGGAGTCCATCTTTCTTTATCTTCCAAGCAAACACACCTGTTACCAAACCACAGAGAAAACGATTTCACGTCTTCTAACATAAATGCCAGAAGAGTTTTTATCATATTTGAGAAATTATTACCTCCATGCTTCTGATTCCCATCTGAATGAAAGACAGATTAAACAGCTATCCACAGTGATATATATACAGTTGGTGGCAGAGCAGAGAAAAAGAGAGCACCAAAGCTGCTCTCCAAAATCCCAGATTAGCAGCCTAAGCCATGCGATCGACCTCTTCTATAAAAACTACAACCAGCCACACAGGAGGCCTTATCTATTCTTTAAAAAACTGTTAACATCTTAAAAAAAAAAAAAAAAAAGAAAAAAAAGAAAATCAAAGACAAAAAGATACAGGAATGTGACAAACATACTTTTCTAGAAAGTCTTGAAAGTCAGCAGGTAAATTGGTAGGAACAACAACTGGGAATTCCTTGGTTACTTGGCCCTGGCTGAGTGAAAGCAGAAGCAAGCCCAGACGCCATACGTCTCCTTTTTTTCCAGGTTTGTTGGGAAGACCATCCTCACTAAAACGAACCTTGGTTTGCTCAAAAACATCAGCTTTGCAGATGTCAGCTAAGCGCTTGGAAATGCTGTAGTCTGTGACCTTGATGTTCCCCTCAGCATCTACCAGGACACTGGAAGCACAAAGGACCTTGTGCACGACCGAATTATTGTGCAAGTAGTCAAGAGCTGACAGGATCTGGATCACATAATGGCGCAACTGCTCAACTGGAACTGGAGTCTCTTTGTGTAAGTACGTAGAAAGGCTGCAACCACTGATGTGCTCCACTAAAATATCCACCACAATTGAGTCGTCCCGCTCTTTGAGGTTCATACACTTGTAATGTATGATGTTTGGATGACTGAGCTTTGTCAGTGAGCTGAACTCTGTTTCTGCTCCCTGAAGCTGGTAGAGAAACACAATTTAACATGCATTTTGTTGTATCTTGGAACGCACTACTAATAAAATATGTAACACAAAATACTTACAAAATATATGACATCCTCATACTTTTCTAAAAATGAAATATTGTGCACTGGGGAAAGTACAACTTGGATTTTCTACAGGTAAGCTTGACTCCCTCTTTCTTCAGAATTTCAATATTTTATTCGTTTATTTATGCATACTTGCAAACACACTTTCTTACATTTGTATTATTGTAAAGGAACTCCTGAATAGCCCAATACACTCATCTTCTTTCATGCAGATACTCTAAAAGATCAGCATTTTCAAGTTTAATGCTACCCTCTCAAGTCTAATATAAACTAGAAGCCTAAAGAAAAGCACTGAACCTCACCTAATCTTTGTTAAGCCAAATGCAAAATACAAGCATTACCTGTTTCTTAGATTTCTCAATCTTTTCTATTTCATGAGTTGTAAGAAACCTTCCCATCTTTTTTTGCCAGTGGAGAACCCACTCATATATGAGAACAAAGTCCCCACTGTGAATTTCCAAGGCATTGTAGACAGATTTACCAAGCTGTTCATCCTTGCCTATACACAAAGAGAGAGAAGAGGAACATGGCTTCTTTTGTTTCCAAAGATTTAACAAAAGCTCCTGCAAACACTAAATAAATGCCAGTAAGCCTGTTTTCCAAAGTCAGAAACATAAACCTATTTACAACTAGACATGACATGTATCTATATGGTAAGTATAGAAAATATCAGGCTTGATGAGGATGAATGCTATATAACAGTACTCAACTAAAGCAACTGCCTATTGACAAAAAACTGCTGCACATTTTCAAGAATTTCAAGTTCTAATAAATGAACAACTTTCCTGCTTAGCAAATGTCAAGCTCTACACATCATAACGCAATTGTTCATCCTCAAACTGCAAAATAATAAAATTTTCCTTTCTCGAGAGACTTTCAGGTTGTTCATCCATCCACTGAGGAAGTGCTAAGCTGAAAACAAACAATGAAAACATTTGATGATCTGTTCATGTGGGCACTCCATGGAGGTCTTCCAGCTCAGAGTTTCCTGTCATCTCTTGCATTCATGTTTTTGCTAAACCTGCTGCTTTTATGCCATGGCTATCAGCAGCAATGGAAGGAGAGTAAGCATGCATTTCCAGCCCTGTGCTTATCAGTGATTTGACGTGTTACTGAAAGCAGCCCAAACCCCAGCACTTCAAGTTGCAATTATAATTCTGCTTACCTAAACATTTTCCTTTATGGACAGTAAGCTGTCCAGCACCACTTGTGCTGAAGTTCAGAACTTCATGGTTTCCAGGGGACTCTTCATTATTACTAACAGAAAGCTGACGTTCTCGTCTGCAATGTGAAGAGGACATTTTTCTCCAGCTCAGAAAGATAGTATATTTAAAGTCAGGAGTTGAACAATAACCTTAAAAATTGAAAAGTTCCCACATTATCCACAGCACGTGTTAAAATTGTAAAGTTCCCAAATTATCCACAGCTTAGCTAAACTATGACAAATGAACGCAGAGGAGAAGATGGCAAGGAAGAGACCAAAATAAACAGGTCAGCAACATGGCACACTATTCTCTTGCCTTCAAATTTCACTTTGTATTCTAATGTTTGCAACAAAATCAATCAATCAAAAAAATCCACATGCAAACTGACATACTTTGAACGTCCAGCTGAATTTGGTCGGTGTTTATTATTCACTCCATGTTCCAAACAGCTCCCATTTAAACGTGAAGCAACTCTGTGTCCTGCAGGATCTCTCCTGTGAGAATCTTCTTGATTTGTCAGAGCAGCTATTTCCAAACGTTCCTATAAATTAGGAAAGACACCAAGTAAGTACAGAAGCCACTCCTACCATCAAAATATGCAAGTACTTAGTTATTATTCTATGAAGTCATGCAGATCACAGAAGAAATATATTTTCATAATAAATTTATGCAAGAGGTCAAAGAAGAAGTGCTGAGATTTCAAAAAGTATATTTCAGCACTGTCCGTGGCAAGAATGTAAAGAAACTGGAAACACTAATATACCAGCTTTTTTCTATGTCTGTTTGAAAATCTCCACCCTGGTAGATGCTGGTATATTCCAGAAATAAACCCCTGAAATAATCAAGAACCCATCTGATTAGATCTACTAGAAGCCCTGAATAACAAAAGATGTCCAAGAAATTTCAAATTTTTACAAGTACTGTTACAGCACTGGGAGAAACTTACTGCAATGTCTTTTGCACACCTGCTTAGAAAGAATACCTGTTTGGCAATCTCTTTCTTTTTTCTTTCTTCCCTTTTCTCTTCCTCCCTTCTCTGAATCTCGTTAAGGATTTCACGTTGCTGAAATAAATTTCAGTTGTTAGAGATGCAACAGTATATGCAATGCAACTGCTAAAATCTTACCCTGATTTAAAAGTAAAAAAGCTATGATGCTGATTTTTCTGAAGTGTTGACAGAGAACTTAGAGGATGTCACAAGAATAAAAAAAAACCCCAGAAGTCAAATTAGCTCTCCTGAGGAAGTTAACAGCATCAATTGTATGATATAGGAGAATGGAACTGTACATTACTTTTACTGCCAGATCCAACAAAAGTTTTACACAGTAAAACAAAAAAAAAAAGACAGGGAGATAAATCCAAACGATCTTTTAAATATCAGAGTTATTCTATCGATATTCCCACAGAGTGGAGACTCCACACTACTAGCCCCTGCAAGACTTGGATGAATCCCCTCACTTCTAGTGAAGGATGTTTGTGGTCTGACACCTCTTTAGATCAAATTGCTCTTTAGATGTGCCTGTCATAGCAAATGTTCCAGTCACCCTAAAAGAGTGAAAGGAGGCATCATTACCTGTCTGCCTGGTTAACACTTCCAAGTTTAAGATGGAATGTACTTAATATGTACATTTGCTCACACTTTTGTATAAGGTTCTCTTGATAAGTGATTTTTATAGGATCAGAAATCAACATTTAGGTTTGTTTCAGGCATAAATATTTCCCTGGATTAAAACCACATCATTAAAATATTACAATTACAGCAGCAGATGGTTCATATAATACATAGTGACCAACTCATACTGGCAGGTCTAACAAGTTAATAATTCACTAAAACTCACCCTTATGCAGAGTGATTTTAAAATCATGATTATGTTATTTTAAGAATATGTGGTTATTCATACACCAATTTCTCTTACCTCCTGCTCCTCTCTTCTCTTAACTTCTTGTGCCCTACGCAATTCCTCCTGAGCCAACCTTTCCTGTTCTTTCTGATGATTTTTTAGCATTTCTTCATGAAAAGACTTGGAAGGTGGTTTATTATACTCACTGAGAAATGACTGTACATGGTCAGCAAGTTCAAATATCATCACCTGAAAGAAAATAAGTATGAATGACATGCAGAGTCAAATGACAGCCAAATGATAACCCACCCCAAAAAGCAACCCAGCAGAAATATGACTGTCAATTTTGTTATTTACAGGGAGAATTTATCAGAATCTGTCAAAACTATTTATTAATAAATTGCAACAGGAAAAATCCCTGACCACAGTAATGAAGATGGCAAAAAATACTGGAAGACAGACAACCTAAGCCATCTTATTTTTCTAACAGAAAAGTGAAATTGAAAAATAATTTTCTCTTCTTTTAGGCATCATCTTTCTACTCCCAAAGATATAAGCTAGAACAGAACAAATCCTTTGCACTTATCTGTTGCTGCACCTACTGCTATGAAATCGTTATTATTTCACTGCTAACTGCAGTGAATCCAAACCTTCCTCTGCAAAGCAGTCTTCCAGTTAGAACTGGGAAGTCACATAAAACATTCCATATCCATCTAACCACTACTACTAAATAAGAATTGCACTGAAAACTGCTCAGCTGAATCCTGCTACATGGTTTGCCATAGAATCAATTTTCAGTTTCTGTTTACTTGAACTGTGTATGTATTGATGATCTATTGACCTGTCAGGGCTTAAGCTTTCAGCAGTCTAGTAGCATCCCCTTATTAATTCAAGAGATCCACAGTGCTAAGAGACCACTTTAGATCTAAAATTAAAGAATAGTACAGGACAAAGGTGCAGTCAGCAGCACCACTGAGCAGGATTTATATGTGCAGGTGGGAGATCAGCCAATTTAAATTGTACCATCTGCCTCTAACAGGGTGTCATTTAGAAGATTCTCAAACACTGAATCCCCTGCTTGAAAGTAAGAATGAAGCCAGGAGGCAATTCAAAATAGAAAAAACACCATAATATGCATAAATCTGATATGTGCAACTAAAATATTTTTCCTAGGTTACTCTTCAGAAAGCAAGGCAATCATTGCATGTTACACATATGTATGTGTAAAAACCATCAAAAACCAAGAGAAAACTCAATAATTAAAAAACACCAACAGTTTGCTGTTCAGTTTGAACAGGTGACTGAGGTATTGTCAAACTTTCGATTTCACAAAATACAATTTCTCTCTGTCAAGGCAGAGGGAAAAGTTATCTCCCTTTTGCTGCAGATAAAGTAATTCAGGACAGCCTTGCATATGCCATTCATACAAAATGTGTGCCATACAGTAACTCACCACCACATCTACACATTGCTGGAGCAAGCATGACTCTCTCTTTGTAAAACCAACGTTAGGAAAATGTATGACATATTTATAGGTCCTTTCAATGAGATCAGAAATCAAACTGGGACTTAAAAAGCTTAAAAGCCCTCCAGGCTAATAATTCCTGTGGTCAATTGTGAGCAGACCAAGTATATATTGCATGGTTTTGAGGTTACTTAGAGAATTTAACCCTTGTACTTCCTATGAATTGTCCACAGCACTGTCACTAGAAAAAAAACCAAACAGCAAACAACAAACCCCACTCCCTAAATTCCAGAATATATTATTAAACTGCTAATCTCACAAGATATTGAAAAATTTGAGGAAATTCTTGGTTATGGAACAGAACATGTCTGGCTGAAACAGTTATTCTGAAAGTACCTGCAGAAAAATTGGCAATCAAAATACAAGTATGGTATTCAAATGGAAAAAAGGCTTGATGTGGCAGGAGTGAATAACAGACAGCTCTTGCTAAACCTGTAAAGTTGAGAGGCTTGGGGAACTGAAACCAAAATCTTACCCCACTTCAGGCTATGATCATGTCCACAGCTGTGTAATTCTCACTTTTAAACAGACAAATGGAGCTATTCAAATGTGTTCACTCGCAACATTTTCAAATAGTGATAAGAAACATGCCAAAACCCCTGCTTTCACCAGGAATTCTTTGTTTGCTTGTAATTCTTTGAATAATTTCAGTCCTCAACAACAACAGAAAGGTATTGTTAATACTAAACATACCTAGGAATGTATCAAATCCCTTAAAATAGATAAAAGGTCTAAGCTTCCCATGTTTCTCCATCGTTCTCTTTTTACCCAGTTCCAGAGAAACTCAAGTATCACCACTCCTTAACACTTGACATATTACTGAAACAAAAAAGGCACAGTGGCATGGAGTGACTGTGCTACAAGTGTTGAGCTGGTGTTTGAATGAAGATCTCCTGCCCTTCAGTTCAGCCCTAGGTGAACAAGGTCACATGGAAAAACTCCCCAGGTAACCACTGTTTGCTTAAACAGATATAGCCTCTTATGATATTCAAATTAAGCTGAAAAGTGAAGAAAGCTCTCAGTTTTACAGTTCTTTTCATACTGCCAAATAACTCAGAACCTTCAAACCTAATAATGCAAACCTTTAAACAGGAATAAAGCTTGCAGTATTTATACATGCACTGCATTTTAAGAGCATCCATAGACTGAACTTTCATTAATTAGAAACATTCCTGAGAAGGACACTCCCTCCTTCCTTAAAAGCAATGTGACTTACACTTCCAATGTGGATGTATTCCACTATATTATACCATACACCTTTAGAACTATTTAGATCCGGAGTATATTTCTCAAGGAAATGAAAAGCTCTTACCTCTCCACGGCGCTCTTTTGCCAGTTCAGCTAGTCTGGATTTTAATTCATTTATCTTCTCATTTGACAAGCCTTTTGAATTTTTTAGTTCTATTTCAGGAACTCTGAGGGACAACAACAGAACATAAGTCCTCACTAGAAAAATTGAGTGTAAAAAGCAACAGACTGTTGACAAAAACTGTGTGAGGGAAAAGGAATGGAGTTCATAGTCACCTGGCAATTAGTCAATGCTCAAATAAGCAGTATATAAATATTACATATACAAGATAAAGTCAGAAATACTGTATTATATTCCCTATCATCAAGTTTTTCAGTTGCGGATTACCTGTTGGTAACACTTAACACTAAAACTGCCAAAGAAACCCTGCAGACTCTAATAATTCAGCTCTTAACCACTAACTTACTGAACAAGCCATTTAAAACATTACTAACATAACATTTAGATATTTAAAATTTATTTATCACACTATACAGGTGAAACAAACTCCAAGAAACAAACACAATAAATAAATACCAGCTAGATTTTAAAAATATTTAAAATAAAGTAAACAAGCAAAATCTCTGTAGGTGTGTTATTTTAAACTAAAACAACAAAAAAATTAAGAGTAGCTGTTACATCCTTGTTATAGGGTAAAACTGATTTGTCATTTAGTGAGGAATAGCATTTCCCTTCTACAGCACTCATGCCACAGCACAAATGGATGGACTGAAGGGAGTTGTTTTGGGCTATCAGTGGTATAAGGACTGAAAAAAACAGGAGCAACACTTAATCCAGAAACCACTTGCCAACACAAAATGCAGGGGTGGGCTGCTCACCTGCAACTCCTTCTACACTCTCTGTGGAGAGCTCTTCAAAAAGCTAATCCAACAGAAAACAGAACAATAGATGGCTTTAAATATAAAGGAGATTGAGTCTGTCTCAGGTCAAAGAGTCAGGAGTTTGAAGAAGTTTGACAAGGGCACTAAGACGGTAGCAGGTACACCTGTGCTTATGTATCTCCAAGCTACAAACTGGGACTGCAGTTTTGCACAGACAAACTCATTCCTATTATCCCCCACTGCACAAAAGACTAAATCTATTTTGGGTGCCGAAGTTTAGAGTTGCATATTGCAAAACACCCCAGGCTTAATAAATACTGACATGCAGAAAGCAAGACTAGAGTGATGAATAAAACTACAAGTCTTTTCAACTTAACACCTTACTAGGGAAGGCAGAGAACAAAGGTTATATTTTAATGTTCACTTACGTATCAGGGTAAGTATGTGGACACTTGACCCACAGGTCAACTTTGGCATATACTTCATTAGCACCAGTCAATCCCTGAGGACGCAGAACTAAATTAATTTCAGGAGGTTGTCGTACCTAAAACACAAAACAAAACTTCTGATTGATAAGGGTTGTTTGGTTTTGTTTTAATGAAAACACATAACTCTCAATCTATATTATAGTAGAATACAGCTTAGACCATCCAAAACATGAAAAAAATACAATAATGTGTTGACATTGCACAATGGGAGTGAATTGGTCCACTAACTATCATGGTCTAGCCACTATATTTTTACAACTTCTTCAGATAAGTGTAGTTACAGTCATTAGAAAGATGATTCAAAAATGATGTACTATAATAAAACTTTTGTATCCTGCTTACTGTAAGATAGCAGTAGAAAAAATTTAAATAAACATAACACAGGTTATTTATATCACAAATTAATGCATTCATTATAAAAACAGCATTTTTCTTCGGTGTTTAGATTACTAACCCAGGCATTATTTTATTTTCCCATATGGCAACAGACCATAATGTCACATTGACATACACCTTACATAACCAAACAAATGGACACTATTTTTTCTGTAGTTGTATTTTGTGTTTTGCCATAAACCAGAATTTTAACAAGCATTGCCTTCCCCATGCCCACCCTGTTCAAATCACCTACTCAAAATCAGAACGAAGTAAAATATGCCCATTTAAGCAGTCACAACTTCTTCTTTTCAATTAGGTTTAAAAACAAACAACAAAAAACAACAACAAAACAACCCAGCCCTCAGTAACACAAAAAACAGGGTGGGAAGTAAGACTACATGGAATAACAAATATAGAAAGAGATGGTAACTATCCCCTTTGCTTTTCTAGCAAGGAGGAGAACATGTCAGGTGAAGAGGATGTCAGATATGACCTTCAATACGGAGGGAACACTTCTGGAAACCGAACAAATTACTAAGAGTGTTCTTACCAAACTTTGTAAGAAGAGAAAAAAAGTTGTTAGTTGCTGCAAAAAATTTAAGTTCAAGTCTCTGGCACTAAAGCAAGTAGAGGATATATAGTAGACATTCAAGACAAAAGAATGCAAACAGAAACAACAGTAGAAGTGAACTTGTGGAACAGAACAGAGTGACCATTATCTCCAGGTACAGGAAACCAGCATTATGGACACAGCTGGAATGAAAATTATCAATTTTATGCAGACAAAAAAGGCAAACGGAAGAGAGTATTAAGTACCAGACCTGAGTATTAACTACCTGTAATTAAAAAACCCCAAACCTATAAAAATGAAAGCAAAATTATTATCATGGAAATAGATGGACTGTGACAAAACCACAGCATATAATAACTAGGCAAATATCATCACGTATACAGACAAGATGAATTAATTGAGCAGGTATGTAATTAGTAAGTTAAGGAATGAATTAAGAGGCATTTTTTTTAAAGCCTCACAATTAATTAAAATGCAATTTACGAGCACAGCACTGATTATAGAGCGAGCGCCTCTATCTCGAGCATCAGTGGCAAAGGCGGCGGGTGGCAGGGCTGAGGGAAGGACAGGGACAAGCAGCGACGCGCCAGGCACGGCAGACAAGGGCCGGCCCCAGGCAGGCAGCGCCAGCCGCGTCCCCGCCGCCGGCCAGCCCCGCTCCGCACCGGCACCCGGCCTGGCCCGGCGCGCTGTACGCGGACCCCGCTCGCTACCTTCCAGGCCTGGCTCTGCCGCAGGTCCTGGAAGTCCTGTCCGTAAATGGACTCCAGCACCTGGAGCTCGTTCTCCTGCCGCAGCTGGTAGCTCTCCGGCGGCTCCGCCGGCAGCTGCCGCCCGCCGCTGGCCCGGGCCATGTCAGCGGCGGCGGCGGGGGCGCGCAGCGGCCATGGCGGGCCCGCGCTGCCGGCCTGGCACTGGAGCCCGGGCGCGGCCCGGCGCCGCCTCCGCCGCGGCGGGAGGAGGAGCCGGGGCCCGGTGGTTCGGCCGCAGGAACGTGTCGAGTTGGAAGGGAGGCATAAGGGTCGGCGAGTGCAACACCCCGCTCCTCACGGGACTCCCTAAAACTAAACAGTGTGACTGTGGACACTGTCCAGACTCTGGGAGGCTTGGTGCCATGGCCACTTCCCTGGGAACCTGTTCCAGTGACCAGCCACCCTCTGGGTGAGGAACCTTCTCTAATGTCCAGTCTGAACTCCCTCAAGACACGCCTCCAGGTATACCTTCATTACAGAGATACACTGCAAAGACAGCTGGATGCTCTATTGATTTTTTTTAAACTAACCTTGAGAAAGATTCACAAAAGGGAAAAAATAATTACGAATTTCAGAATAGATTTCCTGTGGAGCTGGGGCAGGATACAAGTTCCTGTGAAAACTGTAGAAAGGTTCCCACCAACAATTGCTGTAGTGAGTAACAGCAGGTGGAGGGCGAACAGTCTTTGTCTGGTTGAACTGCAAACAAAAAGTGAGGCCAGGTCCTTGAGGTGCTTAGGGGAACCTGCCAGAGAGAGGCAGCTGGGGTTGTCAGGGGAGCAGTGATAGCCAGAGAAGAAAATGTGCTTTCCTTTGGAAACTTCACAGGGTAATTACTGAAAATGACTGCCACAAGATGGAGCCTTTAAAGTTTTGGGATCTTGATAAAGAAACCCCAAGTAAATTCATACATACAAGCTTATCTATTGGCTGAGTATCCCCAGGCAAAGAAAAAGGCAACAGTAGTCTGCAGCTTGCTACTACCCACCCAGATACAGGAATGGAGTTTTTGTGACTTTGACTTTACTCCCTTGTTGCCATGAATTTTCCTGGTTTGCTAAGCGTTCATATTAAAGGAGAAACGTGCAGTTTCTCACGCTGGTGAATTGTAAACACAGGACCATGTTTTGTAAATATTGGCAATGTTATGAATACTTTCTCCAAGACAAGGGGAGGTTGAATGACAGCCTCCTGGACCAATGTGACAGGAGAGGTGGCGATACCCTTCTCCAATCCATGGTCACCTTGCCACAGATATATAATGGAAAAATAAACTAAGGGCAGGGTCTTCTGCCCTGCTGCTGTTGTTGCACCCAGATCTGTGTCCCCAGTCTGTGTTCCTGGTTGGGCCTCCACGGTGATAACTGGCGCCCACGTGGTCAAGTTGCAAGCTAGTGAGGAAAGAAAAAAGAAGAAAAAAAAAAATCTGCCTTCTACAGCTGCAAAAAGAAGAAACCCACGATGTTCTCAGAGGAACGATTGATGATGGAACTGCTCCACTCCTTTTTGTTGTCCTGTGATGCTGACTTAACCAGGAAACACGTGAGAGAACTATTTAGCTGGGGAAAGAAACTTGGAATTTTTTATAGTGCTGAAAAAGCACTCTCAATCGACCCATGGAAAACCCTGGGGGAAAAACTTTTTTTATCCGTTCTGAACGGAAATATGAGAGCTAGCGCTCTCCTAGGGATCTGGGGAACAGTCTTCCCACTTCTAAAAGAGGCTGGAGAGGACTTTGAAGTTGATTCTGGGCTTTCGACAGGAAGCAGCACTGGCTCCCCTGTGAGCTCCGTCGCTTCTGACGAGGATTGCTCTGATGCAGGGTTAGAGCCGATGCAGGAGACCCCCACCCCCATGTCGGGGGTTGGGCGCGCCCAGCGGGGTTTTTGGAAGGGCGGGGAAGCTTTTTTCGGTCCGCTCCCCGCGCGGTTTGCCGGGCGGGGAGCTGGGGTGCCGAGGGGGCGGAGCGCTCGGCCTCGGGTCCCACGCCGAGCGCGGGGGATCGCCCGCGCCGCCCCGGGCCGCCGTGCCGCGGCGACCCCCCCGCTGCCCGCCACCGCTGCGGGGTCCGCCCTGCAGCTGCCGCGCGGAGCCGCGCCGCCTCGGGCCCCCTGCGGGGAGCCGGGGGGGCCGCCGTGCGCGCCGCCCCCGGCGCTGCCGGCGCCGCCCCCTGCCGCCGCCTCCCCGGCCCGCCCCGCCCCGCCGCGACCTGTTCCGCGCAGGATTCGGCAGGCGAGAGCGGCGGGGACGGCCCCTCCCTGCCCCGTCCCCCCGCCGCGCCAAATGCTGTGCGCGGGGTCGCCGCCGCCGGCGGTCTGTGCGGTGCCCGCAGCGGAGCCGCTGCCGCCGCCCGCCGCGCCGCGCCCCGCCCCACGCGTCCGGTGCCGGTCCGGCGCCGCGGGGGGAGGGCTGGGCGCAACGCTGCCCGCTGCTGCGGGGCCACCCGCGCTGGACAGCCCCCCCGCGCCGCCGCGCGGCACCGCCGCATGCCCCCTCCGTTCAGAGGGGACGGGGCCGAGCGCTGGAGCCGCAGAGCTGCTGCCGGCTCTGGCCCCGGCCACCGACCCATCGGCTGGCCGGGCAGGAGCTGAAAGCTGTGGCCGATCGGCCACGCCTCCCTGCCCAGCGCGACAATCGCCCCCCCGCTCAGAGAGGAGTCTGAGCGAGTCACTGTCCCCCGCCCACCCCCCCTACGGGGCCGGGTCGGCTGTGGGAGATGATAACGGGGAAAAAGCGTTTTCTGATGTGCACGCTTTGGCTGTCGTGAAATCGGATGAGGCTTTTAGTCTGGCATCCCAGGTGAATCAGGCTGCTGACCTAACGGAGCTGCTGCCTGCAGATGCAGCTTTGCCCGAGCCAGTTCAGGGACCTGTGGTTTTGGGTCCACAGAATCATAGCCATGATGACCCATCATGGGCAGTCCCGCTTCCCTTATCAAGGGACGTGGCAGAAGATAATATAAGCTTCACTGAGGCAATTCAATGGATCAGTGCAGAATTTGAGAATCTGATCTTTCCTTATGTAATAAGAGGTCTTGCAACAATGATGCTTCAACCTCAACAGGTTTTTACCTTTGAAAGAAATTGGAAATTCCTAGCTGGACAAAGGGCTGTCGAAAATAGCCACCTGCCTCGAGATGATCGCTTGTTTGGGGTTGGAGCTGACCTACTTATGGGGAGGAGTCAATATGATTGCCCTGATGTGCAAGCTGGCTTTTCTTTCATTGTTTTAGATTCGTGCAGATACATAGGGATATCTGCATTGATAAAAACCAAGTTATCCTTCTCCCCAAAGGAAGACTTCTTAGACATAGCACAGAAGCCAGAGGAAGCTTTTAATGAATTTATATCGCGTCTGATGCATTTTTTAAAGACGAGAGTCGAGGATGTAACTTTGACAATGATAATTTTGGAGCAATTAGCAAGAAGCCATGCTAATTCTGCTTGCCAGAGGCTCCTGGAAACCATTCCAGAGACTTCTAATATCCTGGAGATGGTCCAGACCTGTGTAGTTCTAAACACCTGTGATTCTATGGTGATTACCCCAACGGCTGCTTCACAGCCGGCAGAAAAGAGGCAGAATGATGGACATGAGACACAGGCAGATATTCAGCCTAGTGGAGAACAGGAAAAGGAGGCACGGAAAGTGACTCCCTTGTTTTTCTGCGCACAAGGTGTGGGTCCAGACCATACTGCAGAAACATGTAAAGCAGTGGGTCATGCTGAGCCCACGCCAAGCCCGAAAACTCGGAGGCGAAGAAAAAGACGAAGACGTCAGGGGGACGAAACAGTTTCCCAAGCTCTAGAACAAGAGCAAAATTCTCTGGCTGGTGTACAGCCATCATCTCAAGTGTAGGAAGTGTTGATGTTGCCACATAGCTATGGTCAGTTTTCCTTGGACCTTGCAGTGGGTTTCTACGTCCACATCCTATGTTGCATGCATTCTTTGAAAAAAAAGTCAATTGCTCAATTTGTGTTTTCTAAGTTCTCTATCCTCAGGTTCTGCGATCCATGCTAAGAAGGTGGCCGCTGAAACACTCTGCTGAGCTGCCTCAGGTGCATTGGACTGATCCTGTTTGATCCTGAAACCTTGTGCACCCTGTGCCACCCTAGTGCCACCCATCAGAGAAGCCTCTTCGAGATCTGATTGACATGGACACGGACTGGCATCCTCTCTTTTCCTATATGGCCTCCATAGAGACTTTGGATCCTGTGGAGCTGCTGGACAAGGACAGACTGAAGCAGTGTGATGCTGAGAGCCAGCGGACTGTTAATCATGGACTCAGAGGAATTGTTTGCTTTGGTTCAGTTTTATGTATGGTAGCCATTGTGACCTCTGTGGGGAAAGGGCACGTTGTTTGGGGGTTGTGGTTTTGGGACAGAACTTTTGGGGTTCAGAATTTTGAATTGAGTGATTAATTTTTCTTGGAATGCTCCTGCCTTTTGCACCGTATATTCCCTTGTATCTTATAAAAATTTAAAAATATGAGGGTGTTGGTGGAATTATGTTAGACTATGCTCGAGATATTTTGAGCAGATTATTGCAAGGGGTTCAGGGTGAAACCCTGGGTAGCAAAGGCAGAATCAGACCAACATGTAGCCCTCACACCGTCACCTAAATGAAGGTCGGTGAACTTTATACAGGTTTTTTTTTCTTTCTTTTTTCCTGTCATAGAATTGTTCATTTTTCTTTTTTTGTTTTCTTTTTAATATACTTAAAAGGGTGAGATGTTGCCATGAATTTTCCTGGTTTGCTAAGCGTTCATATTAAAGGAGAAACGTGCAGTTTCTCACGCTGGTGAATTGTAAACACAGGACCATGTTTTGTAAATATTGGCAATGTTATGAATACTTTCTCCAAGACAAGGGGAGGTTGAATGACAGCCTCCTGGACCAATGTGACAGGAGAGGTGGCGATACCCTTCTCCAATCCATGGTCACCTTGCCACAGATATATAATGGAAAAATAAACTAAGGGCAGGGTCTTCTGCCCTGCTGCTGTTGTTGCACCCAGATCTGTGTCCCCAGTCTGTGTTCCTGGTTGGGCCTCCACGGTGATACTCCCTGAACTTTGAGTACAGATTTTTTGTTACAGGGAGACCACTCATTTACAGTAGTGATAGGTTTCTATAGCCCTCAGTTTGTACTTCTGAAATGGAAAGCTTGTTCCTTGCAAACTTTATCTTTCAGTTGCACATATATAACGTTGTTAGTATCAAACGAAAACAAAGTGTTAAATTGTATCACTGTTGTCTCTGTTCCTCCTCTGTTGGTCTCTGCTCCTCACCATTCCTAGAACGTGTCTTTAGTGGCAGGGTCTATCTCATCTGCTTTTTGGTGGGAAATGCATGACCAAAGCTGTTTAGTGTTTATCTAGCAACACCAGAGACATCCTCTTGCTCAGTCAGCTGTGACTGGGGCACTGTAACTGAGCACTGGAGTTTCCTCTGGTGCAGTTGGGTATGCTCATTACCAATTTGTATATAATAAATAAAAAGTTTCACTGTATTAAAGACTGGAAATAAAAGTGTCCAGGCCACAGATTCATCTTCTCTACAACACAAAGACACAGCAAGAATGGCCAATTAGAAGACTTTATGCAGTAAGTAATTAAGAAATGTCAGCAAAATTTCCTTTAACAGCAATTACGGGTTTATACTTCCCAAGCACACAGCCCACCACAGGGGAAATTTCTGCCCTGATACACTGTATAGCAGTGGGTGGGCCAGATAACAGTATGCCTTTTAAAGCTGCCCAACTTTCCCCTACTTTGTGACTTGGCAAAATTTTAACTGGTTAATATTAAATGCTCTTGACCAGATGTCTACCTCAAGCTATTTTTCCCCTAATTACTTTTATAATGATTGTTTCCAAGAAGGAAGCCAGAGTAAAATAGCATAATCATAGAAACATTCTGAGAAATTATTTTTAAAAGTCTTGTACTCCAGCAGGAGTGCGAAAATTTGATGAGGAGGAAGAGACAACCTTTTTTCAGTGCTGTGGCTTTGCCTGCTAACCTTGTGAAAACCTACATGAACTAAACTAAATTACATTACTACAGGGAGTATTCACATGCTCAGCACAGATTTACTGGAATATAGTGAACATCCACCTGCCCCAAACATGTGCCAGACTGCATCTGGACAGAAGCTTCCCTTCCAAAATTGAAGACAAAATTTAAAACTCTGTCCCACAACATTAAAATTTAATTCTAGCAAATAAAATTTCATTGAGTTGTGAGAATGTGCTTTCACTTTCCCATGTGCATGGTGAGGGGAAGTCCAAGTTCCTATGTGAAGTGCAGAAGGGAGGGAAAAGGTTCTGAGTGTTAAGAGTAAGAAATTTGGCAGAAAATAAAACCTCTTGCATTCCAGCTGGTCTCCAGAGATCAGAGGGGCTGCGAGCAACTGGGCTTATTCTGATTATAACCAAATTGGCATTACATGTCTGGTTGTGTTCAGTGGGAACTTCCATGAGCACAGATACACAAATAATGTGATTTATTGAAGCAACAGAAAAACAAAGTCAGAATAAATGCACTAGCTGTGATAGAGCTCTAATGATAACATTGTGTTGATGGGTAGTAATAATAATAGCAGGTAGATGCTTACCAAGACAGCAACTCCTCCAACTTGGAAGGAGGGAGAAGAGGATAGCCTGAGAACTGTCTCTAAGGACTGTTAGGGTCTTTCCTCTAACAGGTCTACCCTCCTTACATACAGCACAATCTCATTCCCCTCCTTCTATGTTACCTACAGCATGGTCTAAGGAGAGAGTTGAGTGATACATTTATGTGGTAGCATATACTTCATTAAGCTTATTAGCATATGCAGGTGTGAGCATTTTAATATTCAAATTACTTTTAATCAGGCAGACGTGTCTTTCTTTACCATGGTGTCCTTCAAAGTTTCAGTTGTACACCTTACTTCTGTTCTGTTCCATTCCTGTGTCAAACCCAGACCATCCTGTGTCCATAGAACCTCTTTCTTTAGCCAACTCAATCTTTCTTGACTATGCAGATCTATGCAAAGACAATGCAGAGGGCACACAGTGTAGGCTGTAGATAGTAAGCATTAGCTCTTGCCTGGCTCCTTGGTCATCATTCCATACCAATGGAACAACTGAAGAAAGTGACGGCTGTGTGAAGAAAAGCACCTTGCAGGTGGCTGGAAGGTGAAGGCACCAAGGTCAGACTCTGGTGACAGACATTAGCCAAAAGAGTGCTGAAGATCAAAAGGAGTAAGAAGTTCAGTGTCTCAGGAAAGGAAAGGTGAGGGGAAAACATGGTGAAAGCTGCTGATTATTGCCTGTGAAAGTGGGGAAAAATGGGACTGCGTGGACAAAGTGAATGAGTTATGGGTGAGAAAAAAAGGTCAGAAGATGAGTGAATCTGAGGCCACAGTCAGAGTGAGTCAGAGACATGAATTACTAGAAAAGAGGCCGGAGCAATGAACTCCCACAGAAATGAGAGGAGGCTGCAAATGGCTGAGCCCAAACACACGGAGGTACAAGTAGAGGCTTGGCCAACAGGCTCCAGGACCTGTGGTGGTATGGGACAATGGCAGTCCCCTATCCCTGTGGTCAGCAAATGTCTTAGAACCCGCAGCACAGCACCTAGCTCTGTCCTGGATCACCGAAGCTCACATCGCAGGAGACTGGGGGAATGTCCCTGGAGCACATCTCATGGGCATGGGGTCCCTGAGGAAGCCTTGCTGTGCTGGGGCTGAGCACATGGATAGCTCTTATTCCCGGGGCACTTCCACACTGGCGGCCAATGGCTGAAAAATCCTTTTGGGCTTAATTTTTAACTAAGACCCCCCCAACGTCTCCAAACTAACAGCAAATGTGTACCCACTATATGGATGTACACCGTCTGTACAATCAACGCCCGAACTTATTACATCCACTGAAGAACTTTTCTGGAAAATTATATTTATAAAAATATCTATTTTAACAAGTAACATGGGTATCTAGAACCCGGCACCGTCTTTTGAAAGTCTGCCATCAGAATTAGGGACCTGTTTCAAAACACCGGTTTGAAGCGCGCCCGCCCGCTCCCTCAGCCCCCGAGCGAAATGGCGGCGCCGCGGCCGCGTTACGTGATGGCGGCTCCCGCCCGCGGGAGCGCGGCGGGGCGGCGGCCCCGGCCCCGGCCCGGCCTGGGATCGCCGCGGAGTTCGGCGGTGCGGGGCAGCAGCGGCTCGGCGCCCGCGCCGGGATGTGAGAGCACGAAAGGAGCCGCGCTCAGTGCGGGGCGCGCAGGGATCGTGCGGAGCCGCCTCGGCTCGCTCGAGCGCCCCCCGCCTTGCGATTCAAACCCCGGTTCATTTTCCCCGAGAAATAGCGGGAGCGCAGGGGCAGCCTCTGAGCAGTCAGTGGCCTCTCTGGACGCTGTGTGAGGGTCTTGGCGAGTCCAGCGCCGCGCAGAGCCGGGAGGGAGACGGGAGGGAGCCGTGTCTCACCACGGGCGGAGCGGGCAGGAGCAGAGGAGAGAGCGGGAGCAGATGTGCCACGGGGAAAGGCGTGCTTTCCCTCTCTCAGGGCTGTGAGCACAGCCAGAGGCAACGCTGAGAGTGGAGTCGGGGGACAGAGTTCACGGCTCCCCACTTTTGCAGGCCGGTTTTGCTGTGCAGTGAGCCCGTGGCCGTGCGAGCGTATGCGCGGCGGGAAGATGAGCCGCGGTGCGGGGTGCGATTCGGGGGACCGTGATTCCTTCCCTCCCGCTTATTGCGGTAAAACGCGCTGAGGAGACGTGTGGCGGTGTGAGGCAAAAACGATGGGACAGCTGATCGGAAGGAGAAGCTTGGCTTGTTTTTTGCTTTTGTTTACCGGCTGTCATGACTTACAAGGTGGAAACGCGAACAGCCAGCTCTGCTTCTCGGGACACAGGAATGTGATGAAAATGCCTCCGAGAGGCAGAGACCGGGCTTTATCCTCAAAAGCGGCTTTTTGCCTGTGGGCTCCATTCATTCACTAAAGGCAAGGGCTGGACAACCTGTGTGGCAGGAAGGAAGGCGGCAACTTCGCCATGGGGTACGACAGAAGCTGGGTGTTGATGAATGAAAGCGACCATGCCCCGTCGCAGGCGGTCAGCAGGGCCCTGGGGATGGGGAACGCCTCGGCCGGGCAGATGGTGTGGCAGGGCGGGAATGCCAGCGAGGCGGGCGCCGCGGACGGCGAGGAGCACGGCGAGGAGCAGAGCTACCGGCACTTCACCACCACCGTGCAGGTTGTCATCTTCGTGGGCTCCTTGCTGGGTGAGCGAGAGTTCCAGGAGTTCCTTTTTTAATTTATTTTTTATTTTTTCTTTAATCCTTGCCGTCAGGGACTGCAGACCAAAAGGTAAATGGCATCACTGGCTGCCTTCTTGACTCTTCACGGCATTCTGGTTCTCAGGTGTATGATTTCAAGTTCCTTGTAGGTTTTGATGTGTAAAAGCTGTTGCTATAAAATGTATTCCTCACGGATGAGAACTTGTACTTTAGATGTATGTATTACTTAGTAAGCTTTTCCACCAGAATTTAAACGTGGAAAATTTAAATGGGTTGATGACATGCTTATTTTCAGCTGCAGTGGGATCTGTGCTCTTTAACATAAAAAAGGATGTGAAATGTTTTAAACAAGTTTTGTTGAATTTCTGTTTCACTCTGCAGTGATTTGGTATTTGTGTCCCGCAGATTTTAAATAAATCCTTTAGAAGTACTTTATACTGTAAAAATGTATAACCATGTGCAATCTTGCCTACTTATTACTGTTCAGTAGGAATCATAGATTAGATATGTGGTAGTAAGGTATTGCTATATAATTTTACAAATCTGTGTACATTTGCTTTCTTAATGGTTATACCAAATTGTTTTGTCAAGAATATATGTGCATTTCTTAGCAAAAAAAACCCCAACAACCAAAACAAACAAAAAAACCCAAGGCAAAATAAGCTTTATGGGGAGTCAAATTAGTACTTTTGTGTTTGGGAGATAAGTAAGCTGGATTTCAGAAGAATGTCACTACTATCTCAATCATTCAGGGCTTTACACACAGGCCTTGACTAAGAAAATATGCAGCTTTCTTAAGGGTTTTCAGCATGAATTTGCTGGTGGTCATTGGCTCATTTTATCAAGAATTTGTTCTGGATTTTCCTGATCTTGAGTGATGCTAAAGTCCATTTTTGTGGTCATGGTAATAAATTCTAATATCTGTCTCCTTTTGGTAATATTTAATATCACTTAAATAATTTCTAAGAAGAAGGTAAGCATAGCCATGGAACAGTGTTTAGTGTCAGTCAACAATGCACTTTCTGGTTATTACTGTAAATCACAGAGTCTTTTGGCATCAGTTATTCCTCTGTGCAGTGGGGAAAATTCTCACGTTTCTTGCTTTTTTTCTATTTAGCCAGTAGCATGGGGAAAGGATACTATTAACATCATAGGTACTCTCTTTTTTTCTGTATGTTGGATAGTAGTATCTGGCGCAAAACAATAGCCACCAAACAGTGTCCTAGAATTACAAGACTAAGTGAGAAAAGTCAGAATTTTAATTCTTTGTTATTTGGGTTTTGAACCTTACAGAGAATAAGCTTGAATCATATGTCCACATTTAGTTTCATGAGCATAGATCCTCCAAATTTATTTGAAGAAGAAAACTGACATTATCATGTAATCATTCCTTCAGCAGCTAGGAGTTTTTAAAAACCAACCACCAACCAACCAAAAAATACCATAGGTACGAAATTTGCAAGACTAATGTAAGTTGTGGTTTGCTACTCCTGCAACTGGTTTTCAAGAGGTGGACTGAGAAAACATTTCAACTTGTCATAAGGGGTTTATTTGCTGATTGGATGGCTGGGAGGCTAATGAAACTTTCAAATCAATAACTTTTCCAGGCCTATCAAAGAGCTAAATGGGGGAGGAAATAATATTTTTTTTTAATCATGAAAATGCACTAGTCCGATGACAAATGTTAGCAGTGGGCCTTGTGCATTTACAGTGATGGAAATCAATTTTAACTATTTTTTTGAAATGTCCTTTGCTTCTAGTCTCCCTGTGTCCCTGAAATGCTGATTTAAAACATTTATGGTAGGCACTATCTGTCATAACAGCTGAAAACTTTGGAGTCTTAAAAAATGTCTTTCCCTATCAAGCCAATGAATGTACAACTATTTCTTCTTTACTGAATGGAAAGAAAGCCACATCTCCAGAAGGTCTCAGGGCTTTGGTGCCTGTGTGCTCAACTCATATGTCCCAGAAGTTTTGCATGGACATGTCCATGATACTGGACAGTATCTGTGCATCAGCAAGGGATAACAACTGGATATTCACCTCACACTTAATGCTTGCACAAACGCTGGTAATTAAGTTATCATTTATTCTCTGCCATGGTCCTTAGAGCGTGACTGGCATCCAGCTCTTTTCTCCATCAGGTGAGCCCGTCAGTTAAGCTGCAGAATAGCAGTTCTTTGTCCTAGTGGGGCCCAGGTTCCTCTGTGCAGAGGGGCAGCCCTTCAGTAGGTGGTAAGTCCTGCTCCCTAAAGCCTGAGAAGAGGGGCACGCCCCTCAGGGGTAGGATGTGTGAGTTTGAATCCTTTCTGGTTTGGGTGGATGTGCAACTGGTGCATTTCACATCATCAGTGCGCCCAAGGTACTTTGCCATTGATAAAATAACATTACCCTTTTAAAGGAAGAAATTATTTTTAGTTTCAGCCTGAAATGGAACAAACCTATATGACTCAGTCTTGATAATGATAACAGGGGTCTGACATTAGTAGGAGTCTACAGCATGGAGAGGTCCAGGTCCTGCAAGACGGAAGAATCACAGTTGGTGTTGTGAATTTAGGTACCTGCTGCACAGAATAATGTTGGCAGCTGTTAGAAAGATGCATGTTATGGTTTTATTTTCTCCCATTTAAGACCTCTTTTTGAGACCTGTGGAAAGACTTGGAACACTAGGATAAATTCTTGTGTTAGTTCTCACTATAATATGACAAAACAGTGCTGAGTGTTTCATTATACCTGCTGAAGGCAAGGAAGAGTCAAACTTTTTTTTTTTTGTTAAGCTTGCGATGACATAGGGCTTGTTTTCCAAGTGAGTAAATTTTAATAGCTTTCTTTTTATCGAAGAAGATTCTTGAGATCAGTTTTGCAGTGAATATAGGAGTACAGCTATACTAATCTGCAAGGTGTATTTTCTTCTTGCCATTAGAAGGAAACAGTCTGTAGAGATAACTACTACTTCAGCTCTGAAAGAAGAGTGTATTACTTCTGAGTTTTGGTGGGGAGAGGTCACCCGACGTGGCTGCAGCTGCTTTCAGTTGAGTGGGAGCAGTGGGATGAGATCTCGGAAATGAAGAGGGTCTCCAAAGAGATCTTGGAACCAGTATGTACAGTGAGCTTAGTTTGAAAGGGAGATAAAAATGATGGGTGAAATGCAGTGGATAACAGCACCTTCTCAGGAGAAGGGTAAGGAAGACCAGAAATATCAGTTGTGAGGCAGATGAGGATGTGGGCTCTCTGACTCTGAACATGGGCTTTCCCACAGTTCCCTTACTTGCATATGAGTCACAGCAGTTAAATGGAGGGGCTTATGAGTGGTGCTTTTACTGACAGGTGTAACTTAATGCTCATGTCTTGTCAGGTTTAGGTAAGGTTATATCCCATTGTAGAATTGTAGGATAGAATCACAGAAGCATTTAGATTGGAAGGGACCTTAAAGATCATCTTGTTCCAACACCCCTGCCATGGGCAGGGGCACCTTTCATTAGACCAGGCTTCTCAATGCCCCATCCAGCCTGGCCTTGAACACTTCCAGAGACAGGGCATCCACAACTTCCCTGGGCAGCTGTTCCAGTGTCTTACCACCCTCACAGTTTATTCTTCCATTTATCTAACTTAAATTTCCCCTTTTTAGGTTTCATCGTTTCTGTTCTTTTTATATTTCCAAGGTCTGAGAATCAGCATTTGTTCCTGAGGCTATTTGAGTATGCTCACAATTTTCATGTTAGATAAAACTGAATTTCTTCTTTAAAAAACTAATTATTGTCAGTTGTTTAGGAAAATCCACATGCACAAAATTGATGCAAATTATAATCAGAAGGATATGTCCTCAGTGTTAATGTCTACTCCCCACATTGAATATGCATCTTCCTTTATATGCATTTTTTACTAACTATATCCCACATAATCCCAAATCCAGAAAATTTTCCCAGACCTTTTAGATCAGTGCCTTATTTGAGGTTTGGGGAGCTAGGCTCTATATTACTTGCTCTTTTGTCTTCCTATATCTGTCCTGTACAGAAGGAAATTTAACTGGAAAGGCTGAGGATGCTCTGCTGAAGTTTCAGCTCTATTTCAGTGGTTTTAGCACTTTTTGGAAAGCCATGGGTTAAACTGGTTACTTCCCGGTTTCTAGCCACTCTTTGAAGGAAAAAATTACATGCTTTGAAGGGGTATCCAAAATCACAGTGCTAAGTGAACCCCTGCTGCCTTCCCAATGTCCTGCAGGACATGCTTGCTCCTTTTCATGAGGATTTTCCAGTCTCTCTCTGCCCCTGAAGCTGATCTTTTTCTCCTTGTCTTGGTATCTGTGCAGAGAGATGTGAAAAATGGTATTGTTGCAACAACTAATTTTAAAAGGGATAGGTCCCTTATGGGGTACAAACCTGAAGTAAGACAGCCGAGGGAAAATGTTTGTAAAGGCAAAGGTATGTTAGCATAAGGAATAAATAGCTATCTTTGAACGGCTACCAGTAAAGCTTGCCATAGGCATCTTCTGTAAAGAACAGAGCAGGAAATCTTGCAGTAAAAAAATACTGCAGATATATAATTCAAGGCTAGACTGAAAGAATTTTTAAATAATGAGTGTCATGTCTGCAAGAGCTCCAGCCAAAATTTGTAGCCGCGCCTACAAAAAGGGTATAGCCATTTAAGAGTAAGAAATGAAAAGGTTTGGGGATGGGAATGCTGATGTTTTGTTTCACTGGTATCACACTTACAAGAAGTGTCTTAGATGAAATCTTCTAAACCAGGCACTTTGCATAGATTACTTTAGTTGCTGATTAGCTGAAATAAAGTTTGGCAAAGCAAAAGGTGACTGAAAATCAAGTCTAAAAAGAAGCATCAGGCAAATGATGATATGAGTGGTGGTACCATATAATAATAACTGCATAGTAGTAACAGATTGCAGTATCATAACATTGCAGTAGTAATTTTCCCCTGTGGTTTTGTATGGGTAGTTCTAAGCCTCAGGAATCACAGAGCGTGCAGCAGTTAAGCTCACTTCAGGATGCACCTTGGTAAAGTCTGCCTGGAATAGATGTTACGCTTTTGTTTTTTATGTGTGTTCAGTGGAACCACTAAGCAGTTCTCTTTGGAAGAAAAATTGAGTTTGAGGAAAGGATGAAGAAGAGGGGCTGTGAGAGTGCTGGGGCCCTTGTTGCCATGGAGACCTCTCTTCTCCCCGAGCTTCAGCAGAGGCACCTTCTCTGGCTTTGGCTGAGGGGCCCTTCAGACACCACTGCTGCTGCCTTTTAAAAGAGAGGCTTTGGGAAAACAGCCCTTTATCTAGCCTGGAAGTGTGCGATGCAGTGATTTATACCTGAAATGCATGTGTCTGATACTGTGGGGATAGGATACTGTGTGATGTAGAGTTCCTCAGACATGTGTTGGGAGGGTTAACCAATGTATCTAAAGATCATGTGTGTCAAGGATGTTAAACTGATCCCCATTTATCCTAGAATCACAGAATATCCTGAGTTGGAAGGGACCCACAAGGATCGAGTCTTCATCATCTACACATGACAGCCCCAAGAATTACACCTTGTACCCAAGAATATTGTGCAAATGCTTCTTGAACTCTGCTGCTGTGTCCACTTCCCTGGGGAGCCTGTTCCAGTGCCCAACCACCTTCTGAATGAAGAACCTTTTCCTGATATCCAACCTACAACTTCCCAGACACAGCTTCAGGCCATTCCCTCAGATCCTGTCACTGGTGATCACTGAGAGGAAATCAGTGCCTGCCTATCCGCCTCCCCTCATGAGGAAGTTGTAGACTGCTACTATTTAGGGAGAAACTGATTCATACCAGTTATTTTACTGTCTGTACTCCCCATGTGAACACTTTAATGAGAGCTATGAACCACAGCTCCTTAACTAAGTGACTGGATGTCACCTTTTGCTTTTACAGTTGCTGAAACACTTGCTGGTGTGTATCAGTTGACTGTTTTGAACTTCAGTGAAAATCTAGATACAAGATTTTGTGTTGATGTTATGGGCAATAAGTTAGTATTTCAGGCTTAAATGAACCCACGCACTTAGCAAGAATTTTAAATAGTGTTAGTTCTGTTACAGATTTCATTTATTGGCTTGCTATTAGGCAGGCATCATGAGGGGTTAAATGAGGGTTTTTTTTCTATTCTGCTAATCTTTGATTAATTTCTTATTTATGTGATGTTGGAAAAAGTAAGTTTGCTATTTAGGAATAATTTTCAAGATCTAGGAAACTGTATACATCTCCACAAAAGGTGCTGGCAGTGCTTCTGAATCCCGTAGGCGGGCAGAGGTGTTCCTGCTCTGTGTCCTCAGAATGAGCAATAGCAAGGCTGAGCACACATTCCCAGGAGGCACATGTGCACTCAATATATCCATACCTGTTATCCATGAGCAGCCACAACTGACGCAGAAAGAAAATGCAGCATTCAGGCAGACACAAGGAGTATCAATGACCTTGTCCTCTTCCCCTCTCTGGCTGCTCAGGATGAAAGCCCATTAGTATAAAATATATAAGTATACAGATATATAAGCCAATATGAATCACTCTGTGATAGACTAGATTAGGACCAGACAGCAGCTGGTCCTAGACTCCCAGTCTAGCCAGTAGCTGGCCTGGGATCCTCTTGTCTCCCAGTTGCCTCACACACAGACACAAAGATATAGATGGCTCTCACCAGTAGCTAGGTTGGAGCTCCTGGTCCTCTGCTGTCCAACTTTCAGAGCCTTCTTGTCCCCTGTGGATCACACCTATGGCCACACCAATACTTGCCTCCTGAGCATCTCCTGCTTGCTGGCTGGTCTGGCTTGACGTTCGATCGTGATCACACACTGACACACACCCACACAAATGCTCACTGCCTGGCTCTCCAGGCATTGCCATCCTGATGCATCAGCCCTGACGTCCCATGATCTTTCCCCAGTTACTGCACTTGGATTTCTGTTTGCTCACAGGTCCACGGAGGAGAGAGCCCCTCACCCATGGGAAGAGTTGGAAATGGAGTTTAATGAGAAGGTGGGGCAGGTTGTGCTGATCAGGTGCAGGGTGTGGCCAGACCACTGTATGATCCAAATGCCAATTTATAGATGCCTTTTATCTCATTTTCCCTTTGGTCTCCCACACTTGTTCCTACGCAAACCACCACGGCTGGATACCTGGAGCTTGGACTGTAAGATAAGCCACCACAGTGGGAACTTGAGATAAGATGAAGGGGATACTATTGTCCAGGTGTTATCCCAGACCTAGGGGCATGTTAAGAAAGCTTGGAGAGAAGAATCTATCCCTGGTAATGGACATAAATAATGCCGGATTTACAAGCCACATGGAAAGCCAACTTGGCAACTGTGCTGAAATCAGCTTGGATTCCCTAAAAGGTAATTCTGGCAGGGAGAGATTGCAACCACTGACTCACAGCGCACCAGCTCAAAAGAAGAGAAAGCATAAGCATGTGGATTTATTAGCGTTAGAGGTGAGGAAATAATTTAGCCAACAGAATAAGAGAATTTTGTAGTCAATGAGCATTAATTCCTTTGTTTGCTAGGATGTATAAATAATGAAAAGTTTTGAAAGGCTTTGGGACCTCCACCACTTAGAAGCCCAGGGTGAAGAAGGACCAAAAGAATATCACTGGATCCATAGGTGGTGACTGTTTTCTGCTTGATCTCTCCACTGTCCCCCCCCCCTTCTCTATTTCTTTCTACCTCACATTCATCGTTAAATAAAATCTGTATTATCAACTTTGGCATATAATCTTGTCTTCTGAGAAGGGCTTGTGGCAGAGGTTCCTTTCTCTGAGTAGGATTTTGAGGTTCCCACATTTGCTGTCTCTCTGCTCTTTCATCTTCATGGAGGTAGGTCTGTAATAATTTTTCCTAATATAGGCTACAAAGCACTTCTTTTTGATATTTATTAAGATGAGGCCGTGAGATCATCTAGGAGATGTATACTAGTGGCAATATCAATGTGAAGTGCTTTGTGGAGAAAAAAACATGGATTTTATAGACGTGATGTATATATTTAGGGAAAAATATCCATATTACTGAAGCATTGTTTTGTACTTGATCCTTGCACCCAACTGGCCCATCACAGATTTTGTAAATTACTCTAAATAGTCTTCAGTGTCCAGTATGGGTGATCACTGGGGCAATTGCTAAACTAGATGCACAAAGACTTGAGATTTCTCCATATTCCTATACTTGCTGTCTCAATATCCAACGAGGAAAGAGTTGTCAAATGTTTTGATGGTAGGGAAGGTACTTCTAGAAAGTTTGCAAATGGCAGAAATACTAGTGAAAAAATTATTGTATTGTACCTTCCTTCATCTCACTGCTGATTAAATGCTCTCCCTGCAGGAAATACAGCCTCTTGTTTTCTGAACAGTACTGTTACATGTAAGCCTTTTTTATTTTTAGCATCTTTAAATTAGATTTAGCAGCTGGAAGCAGGGAGAAGAACTGATGCCTTGTAGTCAGCCAGCTTCCATAGAAACATTGCAATAAGGAAAATATCCTGGACTGGAAGGCTGGCTGAATAAGAAATTGTGTAACCTTTCATGGTAAGGCATGAGTTTAGCCAGGCAATGCAAATGGCAATTATGATAGTAACGAAAGAGGTAGTGAAGCTGAGATGGTAATGGCAGGGAGAGCTCTAATTGTTTTAGTCTCTGCTCATGGTCTTGCTGTCATTGGTGATTGCTGTGGACTGCTGCCTTTTAAAATGGCTTATTAGTTACGACATTCAACGCTGTAATTGACATTCCTTTCCATCATGAATACTCAGGCATCGTGGAAAATACAGTCCTTCTGTTCTACCGGTTCTCCTGGGAGGGGGGAAAAAAGCCTGTAGTTGTTTGGGAGACAGAGACTATTTTTAGGCTGCTTTTTCCTACTATTTTTGACTTATTTTCTTGTCTGTCAAAGCAATTCCATACAAAAACTCATTAATTTCTTTCAGAAGACTTATACAATACAAAATGATCTTGCTTCTCATGCAACCTCTTGTATCTTTGCCACAAATCTTCTGTCACTTGGCATGTTTCCAGATCCCAGCAGGCCTTACTTTTGTTGTACCCAAATTTTGTGTGGCACAACTGGATAATTTCTTTAATACCAAAGAACAAATGAAAAAGTCAGTCATAAAAGGGGCTAAAATACATTTTCTTCTGCTGTTGGCTGAATTAATTGGAACAAGTGGAAAATACTGAGGTAGGGTGGGTTTTTTTTTGTTTCAGTTTATTATCTGTAATTTTTAGGGGTATCTAGAACAAAAAGAGTAGTCTGATTTGCCTTTTCCATTTGTGGTATAAGGCTGTTTATTTCCCATTTCCTTTTCAAAGAAGCATTACCTACAACCCCTTTGTATTATGTCAGTCTGAATTAGGCACTTCTCTGCCCCTGAGCAGGTAATCACATATATTGTGCTCTGGCCAGTAGCATTGTTTCTTTCGGGAATCTGGCTGGCACACTGAGCTTAACATATTAGTTTTTAAAAGTTTTATTAGTTTAGCTTGTCTTTTGCTTCAGTGACTAAGATTTCTGCCCCCCTACAGTACTCTAGGATGGTGCCTTTATAAGGTGCTTAGCACCAAAGTAAGATGTAGTTGCTTGGCAAACGCTCGGAGTAGCCTCACCAAACTCCCACTCACCCAAGGCACATGGCCACCAAAGGAAGCAGGCCAGTCCCAAACTGACCAGTCTTGCTTGGCCTCCCCCTGCTCCTGTCTTTCCTGGGCAAAACACCTGTGCCACATGCCCTGTTTGCTTGCCCTTTGTTTGCTACATGTACTTGCTCCACAGAGAGAGAAGCATTCATCCTATTTTGTTGGTGCGCACAGACACCCTGTGATGGCTGGACACAGCATCCATCCCTTTTTTTTATTGATATGTTGCATCTCCATCTTGCCTAAGTCTGGGAAACTACCTCTATGTGTACAGTAACACTGTGTATAGGAGTGCTAATCATAGGGGATGTTGCCACATACACTGTTCTCTGACATGTCCATGTTTTTTTAAGCCCATATTTTAAAAGATAGAGGCTTAATTTGCCCACTCGACACAAACATTGAAGCATTCACAGAAAATGGGGGCATTGCAAGGAACATCATGTACAGGCCAGCAGAATTACTATTATACTTACAGAAAAAGCTGCAGAACTCAAGAGTGTATTACAGAATGTTCTTTTACTTCACTTAGAAAAATTGTTACCTAATATCCTTATTTTCATCCACTGCAGTTCTCTAGTGTTCATGTGAGATTTGGCTAAGTATTCTATTAAGTATTCAGTATTCTATGTCTGCAGTTTAATTTGAAAAAAAGAATAAATTGCCACCATACTAAAATTTTTCTGACTGTAACAAGCCTCTGTAATAGGACAGCAAAGACATCCTTTTGTTTTGTTTTTTAAAACAGTAGAAGAAAAGAGATACAGAAGTCCAGAGAGCAAAGGAAAGAGTAAAAGAAGCTAGAGAGTGTGAAGGTAGCAGAATGAGCAATGGTTGTGATGTGCATAGAGATTCATACAGCTGAAATTGTTTAAAATTGTGAGTTTTTGCTGCCAGTCCTGCGAAGCCATGCACATGGCTGGGCACCATCAGCTGACTGCCAGGCTTGGGATGTCACCTGAGGAATCATTCTCTGCAAAACTGGGCTGTAAGTGACTTCCAAAGGTAATATGGCTTCTTAGGGAATACTGTGATCTTATCTCAATACGCCTATTTGTGGAATCTCACTGTAGACAGTGGCCAGGTTGTACCTTTGGAAACTGTAGAAATAAAATATTCATGTACTTTTGATTTCAGAAAACTCCCCTCCCCACACCCACATTTCCCCCCCTCTCTCCTACACACTTCTATCATGTTTCAGTCAAGTTATTTTTATAATAAATTTTTATTTGAGAAATGATTCACTACACTGGGAGAGTCTTAATTAGAAAATCCCTGCTGGTTGTTGAGTGCTTTTAGTTATTCTGATTAATCAGATACTACCACTGCATGGAATAATTCTGCCATGACACGGAAAGTCTTTTAAACAATTTGCTGCTGCTTAGGGGTTCCCTAAGATTGATTATAAACTGAGATCATCACAGGAGCATGCAATAAAGAAACATAACTTTGTGCTTTTTTTAAACTTGGTTGCAAAGCCTGTAAAGAACTGGAATAAAGACTGGAATCTGACTATAGATACGAAGGTGGGTTGCACAAAATTACCTTGGTCTATGGAGAACACAGCAGGCAGATCAAAGAGTTTTCTTTTTACCTTTTACATCTTTTACCTGTAGCCTTTTGACTGTTGCTAAACCTACTGTGTGCAGAGGGTTTTTTTTTTTTTTTTTAGTTTGAGATTTGTTGTTTTTAGCATGGTAACTACTGTGACAGCAGCATGTAATAGGAGTCTCAGACTAGTGGTGTGTTAGGTAGTTATTAGGGAGTGTGCTTTGGTTTTCCTTGCACAAGGGAGCAGGTGTCAGGAAGCTCAGTGCCATGTCTGGAGAAGTGACTGCTCCGGAACTGCTCTGGACTCGAAGTAAAGTGGAAATATATTCAAGTCCTTATCAACCTTTGCATTCAGAAGTGTGAAGTCACAAATGAGATTTGTGCGTGAGAAATAAGCATTCAGACTCCTCATGGCTGTTTATTGCTAAATCAGATCTTTGTGGCCTGTTGCAGTACTGAGAGGGCTTATTTTGTAACATTTTTTTCATTACAACAGATTAACAAAGTTTGGTGTGCCTCAAAGCTTCTAAAAAAGAGGAATGTTGGTCTGCCATTCTGGTACTGATAAAATATCTGCATTTTATATAGGTTTTTCATGATAAACAAAATTTTGTTCCTTAGAAAACATGGTTAAAGCTGTAAATTTGTAAGCTTTCAACTTTGCCTGTGAAAAGAGGTTGCCTTTACTCAAGTTAGTTTATTTTCAGTGTCTTATCCTTAATGTAGTTAACATGATTAGAACTAAACCTCTCTTAGCCTAGTAAATAGTGCAAGATTCTATTTTGTAAGGTGAAGAGTGAGAAATATGAGAGATTTCTGTAATGTGTTTGATTTTTGTATGTTCTTCTGTGAGTTTTTTAATGTGGTTTTTAATTTTTTGCTGAAGATGACAAAAGTATAAATTAGTTCTGTCCACAGAAGGCAAAATAGAGAACTCTGGTACCAACCTGCCATTGGTAGCAAAAAAAAGCAATTACACTGGAGTGTTACCTCCACTCTGATTGCAGGCTGTGTGATTATGTGTGCAATGACAATCCAAATAGATAAAATTAAGCTCAATGGCACATAAGTACAGGTTCTTAGGTAAATACACTGAAAAGTGTCTATGAAAAAAGCTAAGTACTGTTATTCCATCCATATGAGCAGCTGAGCTATGTACACATTGCAGTGTTAATGCAATATTTTTCTCAACGACGGCATCATTAGAGTCACAAAACTGAGCTCTGAAAATTACTTGATATTCACATATGTCATAAATCTGCTTTATTTCGTATTTTGTTTACTTGCATTTCAGTAAATATAAGAAATATCCTACTAGGTTTGTGTTAACGCAGATAAAAAAGAGCTTGTGTAAAAAACAATACAAATCTAAGAGTACTGAAAAAGTCTCACGTGCGTCTTCAGCCTGAAGGATTTTCTTTTGCCTCAACTTTTGCAGCTGGTTTAACAAGATTGCCTCCCATACCAACTTTGCCTCTTCTTACTTGGCAGAGCTGTGATTCTTTTTGTTTGTTGAACTGAAATGGTAACTTGAGATTTGTTTTCTTCTGCTTCATCTTCTGAAAAGATTCAAAGACCTCACCTGAAGAGCACTTCCATACAGCTTAATATTAGGCATTGAAAATGTATTTTAAAAACCTAAACAGCCATTCAAATAGGGTGAAAGTGTAAAATTAATAGATGATTTGAATTAATAATGTTCCCAAACATAACACCTAGAAAATTTAGAGGAAAAAATTACCTGCTAGTATCTTTTGTAGCCAACAAACACAGCATGAAAGCAGTCTTTGTAAATCCTCATGTTTTTAAGTGTCATAAAGTCTGCTTAGAATTAAAAAAAAACACCTAAAATTACCCTATATATGTGGACAAAGAGGCAGAGCTGCACATTTCTTTTTCTACATTTGTCCTATTTCTCAGCAATATAGAATTGGTAAAAAAATCAGTTAACATAAATTAGAATAGCAGAAGGGAATAATTTCAGTGCCAGTTGCATTGAATGACGGTTTTTATATTTTTTCAGAGCTGTGGAAATCTGGTAATTGTACTATCAATGTACATCATTCACCTGAATGTGATGTTTGAAGGAAAAGGAATTTAACCAGACAATGCCTTCTGATTCCTCTGTAGGCTGTGGAGAGGAACACTGGAGTCTGTCAATGCTGATCACACTGGGGGCACGTTAGGTGATGTAAGGTGATGTAAGCTGTTGACACAAGAAGTGTCTGCTGGCCACTTGCCTTAGGTCCTTTGTTGCAGAAATATTTTAAAATTATCAGAATAATACAGATCAGTTTCTGATTTGGGTCTCTGGGAGGCTAACACTCTTAATATTCCCAGCAGAATTTGGACTTGCCATGTGTGATATGCATACAGGAGGGAAATCTCTTCCTCTCTCCCTTTTCCCCTGCATTTTGTATTCCAAAGAAAAACACCTGCCTCCCTCTTTTATGGGCTGTGTTACTTTGATTTATTAACCTGATGGAAGAGTAGAGGAAAACTGTCCGTCTTCTCTTCATTCTGTTGTCCATAGCAGGGAGAATCAGAGATGACCTGCAAGTCCTGCTTTCCTGTCAGGACTTCTGTCACAGACTTAGCATGCTTGAGAGAGCAGTAAGTGTACCTTTATGATCATGTTCCTCTAAGTAAGTATTGGGACAGCCAAATTCATTCACAGTGGCTTGCTTCAAGGATCAAAAGTGGCTTCCGGTCTCAGTTTTGCCTTTTGTGATGGTTTTATCTTTTCTAAGATAAATATAAATTTATAATGTAAATATTCTTGCATTTCCTACAGAGACACTATCATATCAGCAAAGAAAAGCTAGTTATGAAGTATTTCACAACTACTTTATACATCAGGCAGCCTGGGATCAGTGGGATGGCAAAAATAGGATATAAAAAAATGCTTCCCAATTAAATCTGTTCATTTCCTAAAAATGAAAATAGTCCATTGGTTCATTCCCCAATTCTCTCAGTGTATGGCAATTTAAAATTTACTTTTAATTTCCATTTTCTTTGCAGAATATCATTATCAAGTCACATTAAAAACATGCAGCCTTGAGAGAGTAGTGGCTTCTACTGATGCCTGTAAGGGAGCTTTCTGTACCCAGGCAGGTACATCTGTGGTCTGTGGTTTCAAAACATTGCAAAAAAATAAAGCTAAATGACTGTCATCATATTGTAATGCCCCCTGTGGTAGAAATCACTAGCCAAGTGTTTGATCTGGAAGAGCTACTTTTCTTAAAAAAACCCTAACCAAACCAAAAACCAAACCGTAAAACCCCACAAATAAAAATCTAAACCCTCAAACATGTTGTGATTTAGATGTGGAATAATGGATGCATTGTTTAGTCTAACCACTCTATAGTCAGAGTAAGGCTATTATAAGTAGGCTATTAATCAGGAATTTAAAAGCAGTGATGTATACACAACTCAAACATTAATAGTTCAATACTTTTGTTTAATTGATGTATATGCTTGATACTTTTTGAAAAATTTATATAACCATTGCAGTTGTCAGTTCCATCCCTATTAGCATATTTTGCCAGTAAAGCTTTAAATGGTAAATTAACTTCTCTGTCCTTGAAATGCCAGTAGTTTTTGATTGATTGCTGTTGGAACAGTGAAGCATGAAGAAAGAAATTAATAATCTCCCCTAAAAATAATTTTAGAGGAATTGGGGAAGTCATGTAAATTCTGCTTGAGGATGCAGGTTGGGATGCCTTGGTCTCCTCAGGTTCCAGTGTGTTCTGTTGAGTAGCCAGACAAGTGATGGTTGAACGAGTCAGAGTTTAACAATGCCTTTGAGTTCTGATGCAGTGATTTTTTTTCTGTGGTGTTAAAGTGCTGATTTCTGAAGTTAATTTTTATTGAGTAGGCTCTGGAGGCAATTGTAGACTCTCACTACAATGCTGTGGGCTCTTTGTTTTTTCTTTCTTTATTTTCAATCTAGATCACATACTGTTTAAATTTCAAGTCTGTTACTTGACTGCTGAAGTCTTCCTTAACTGTGCTCTAAGAAAAGAGGTTGCTTGTGAATGTAATTCATAAATTAAAGCTTTTAAAGCAGCATTCTTGTTTGTGTCACTCTTACAGTGACTCTTTTGAGTACAAAGATCCAAATGGATCATGGATATGGAGCATTCACAGGTTTCTCTGTACATAGGAGTGGGTTGTCAGGACAGGGTAAAGGGTTGTCATATGGTTTCCTGTTCAGAATATTTTTCTGGGAAAGCATTGGAGTGTTGCAATCTGTTGGTAATAAATACCTTGTTAAATTTACAAAAAAAAAAAAAAAAGGATCACTTCAACAAGGAATCTGAAAGAAATCCATATGCTAGTTTGCTAAAATGAAAGCATCTTATTGAAGACCTTTTGGAACACAGGTGGCTATTTTTCCTGCTGTATTTATATAATTTTCAAAATATGAGAGATTATTACAATTATGCAATCTAAAGTTACTATCACAGTGATTCAGTTTGCTTGTATTAAACTTACCTTTGCAGTTTTACTCTGTGATTCTCATGTGGCTTTCCCCAGTACACATCTGGAAGCAAATTGTTTTGAACAGTTACTGACAATGGGTTGTCTGTCACTGGAAAATCAGAAAGGGTCGAGGTAACCTCTGATAGTGGATTGTGCTGTTTTTTCAGTGCCTCCTCATTAAGCAGTACTGATTCAATAACTGAATGGTTTATTTCAATGTCTCTTAGGTGAAGAGAATTTCTGGAATGCCTTTTTCCTAATAAGTTTTTTTGAATAAAATGTCCTATTCAGATTGAATTAACATGAGAAAACCAACTCAGATACATACTAATTTGTTTGCATTTAAGATTCTCTGATAGTATATTCTTAGTGTAAGCATGCTGATGGTTTGCTTTTGGAACTTCAACAACAATTTGATAACAAAACTGGGAACAATTCTGTTACATGGCATTGTTCACCATATACACTACTGTTTGTTGGGATTTTTAAAGCAATTCTACTTTTTTCTTTTTCAATTCATTTATCATATGTTTTTGATGAGATTTGCTTATCTCCAGTGCTAGTTTTGTGCCTAGTAGCTTATTCTAGTAAAACAACCCAAACATATTCCAAATCCAAACAATACAACAATGTGTTGTTTTAATTATGGGTTGATTTTGCATTTGTATTTGTGAATGTATTTATTAAGTTGTTTTTGTGGTCATTGTTGATACAAATTAGTATAATGGTGAAATAAAAGTAATCTCAAGATTCAAGTAATCTTCCTCACCAATTAATCAAGAAGATATATTTTGAAGATATGTTTCATCAATGCATATAAATATCTTAAGGGGAAATGTCAAGAGGATGGGACCAGACTCTTTTTAGTGGTGCCCAGTGACAGGACAAGGGGCACAAATTGAAACACAGGAAATTCCATCTGAATATGTGGCAAAACTCCTTTACTTCGAGGATGACAGAGCACTGGAACATTCTGCCATGAGAGAGTGTGGAGTCTCCTTCTCTGGAGATATTCAAAACCTGTCTGGATATGATCCTCTGCAACCTGCTCTGGGTGAACCTGCCTTACCAGGGGGTTGGACTGGATGATCTCCAGAGGTCTCTTCCAACTCCAACCATTCTGTGAAACAACTGAAATGTTGTCCATATCAAAAATAATGTGCGGTTAAGAAAAATGAAATCTTTGATTGCTTCTGAAAGGTTTCCTCTGAAAATTATCAAAAGCACTTCAGTAAGGAAGAATTTAGTCTTTCATATGCAACAGCTTAAATTGACCAAGACCAAGAAAAAAAGCAGATCTGATTTGTACTGCCTCTATCTGACATAATATTGTTACTGTGGTGTAAGAATTGCTGTCAGTGGTGTCCTTGTTATATCCATACATGACATTCTTTTAATAAGGCATTCTTGCTTTATTGTTTCTGATGATGCTTTCACACATATTTGCTTCTGTTTGCATTTCATCCAGACTGATCTTGGTATTTCTGTTGCAGGTCTCCACAGACAAATCCCTAAATGGCTCAGGAAAGGATCCACTACTATTTCTTGTATTAAGGTCACAAGCTGAAGTATGCCAAAACCCCTGTAGTTAAATAAATGAGATTTTTCTTTGTCTCTGCTGTCTTGGAAGACCTTTTGGATTTGTCATAGTGATTTCTGAGGGACTATTAAAATATGCAGTCCTTATCTTGCTCTTCACATTCCCCCTGAAGGTACAACATATGTCCATGTTTGTTTTAAGGTAACAAGACTAATTATGTAGTTATTACTGAAAATATTGCATCCAGGCAGTGGAGGTACAGCTTCAAGGGTTTTCATGTGTTAATGACACATTTTAGTCCCTTAATGGAAGACCTGAAATCACCATAGATATTTGGCATGTGTTTTTGTTGCTACTTCATCTGTTGAAGTCAAGAGAAATTGCTGGATTGTTTTTACTTTCTGCTTGTTTCCATGTGGCATAGAGAGATATGAAACATTTTCACGTGCTGACAGTGGATGACTCAGTACAAGAGAGGAAAAATTACATAAATGTGCCATCCAAGCATTCCTAACCAGTGTGACATGGTAGTTTTTGGAAGAAAGCAAAAGGGAAAAGTGTGTGAGAAATGTAAAAATACAAAAGATGAAATATAAGTAATATGTGCCTTGGTTTGTAGCAGTGAATGGGTTGAATGTTTAATAAGCAGAGGTCAATGATACAGCAGCTAACATCTTGGTTATTTGTGGATTTACTGCCTGTGTCCCAAGAAGAAATGTTGTTTTAGAGATGGCTGCAGACAACTGATGCAAGAAATGTGGAAAGCTTTGCTAATGAGCATTTATTTGTGTATGTGTGTAGAAAAACACAGCAAGCTAGTGATTTGAAAACAAATCCAGTAAGTGATTTGATGCACCCACTTGCTGGTTTGCCCCAATCAGACAAGTCACTGCCTGTGTGCTGTGTACCCTCTTTGGTGGAAGAGCTAGGACATGTACATATGCAGCCTCTCTATCATTTCTGCTGGAGGCTGCTGTCCTTCACAGGGTTAGCTGTATGCTGCACGTGTCTTAGGTTCATTTAATTTTTACATGCATATGGCTAATACAAGATTTACCTTATCAGGTCATACATATATATATATACACACACATACACATATAAGAAGACAATTAAATATTTTTTAGTTTCAGAAAATAAAACTAGAAACTAATTTTGTTATGTTATTCCAGCTTTTATAATTTTTTCATGCTGAAATCAGTTTGATTTTAATACGCTGAGGCCCAAAAATCCCATATGTCAGCAAAGAGATTCTGTTCAGCTGCATCTATCAGCAAACCGCAACTTTAAAATTATATACTGCATGCAGATGATTGATGAGGGAGTTTGTGTCATCAGTACATGATAGGTCATGCATTGCTGCAGTAGTGCAATGTAACATGCAGCAAAGTACTGGCAATGCTATGGCAGATTTCCGGGTACATTATCTTCTGCTGTGTTCAGCAATTTATGGAGTTCAAATATGCATGTCTACTTGTATTTCTAAAACTAGGGAAGAAAAGGAGATTTAAAGCAAAAATGACTATGTTCTCTTCCTTTGCCAGTATGGCAGTCATCTGGATTATGGGAAGGTTAAGTACTAATATTAGTAACTGTTATATATATATAAATATATATATATATATATATAAAAGTAAGTGTTATATATATATAAAATAAGTGTTAAGTACTAATATGATTTTTTTCAGTGTTTCCTGTGAAGGCATTTGAAGATTTAAAAGTTGTGGCCCATTTCACTGATCCCAGTGTTATTCTGGATTTAACACTGCTGTCTTACAGAGAATGGACCTGTGAACTATATCTTGCTGGAAGGATTTTGAGCAAAGAAAAGGGAATTCAGTTATATAAAGAGTAGAAGAAAGCATATTGGGAGTAGACAATACATAAGTTCAATAGTTGAGTTCTGTGGCAGACTGAAAAAAAATAAGGGAGAAGAAATCTGGGGAGAGTCTCTATCAACAATTGATTCTGTAAGTGAAATGCTTGATCAAAAAGATCTAAAATTATACTTCATGCCTCTGTATATTTTAAGAAAAAAACCAAACCAAATCAAACCAAACCCCAGTTCTTGCATTCTGTCAGGCCAGAAATGCCACCATAATATTAACAGTGAAGCACTTCGGCTCTCCAGAGTTATCCCATGGGAACACGTCTCTTTGACAGATGGGATAAATCTGATTTGGTTCCATAAATTCATATTTCTTCAGAGAAATGCCACACTTTTGTAACTAAACAGAATATTTTACCATGTGATTTTTAATAGTATTTGATTTAGGATCATACTGATTTTGTTTATGACTCCTGGTTTTTCAGATGTGTGTCACAGTCCCCAGATCTACTTTCTTATTCCTTGTGAGTATTACTTGAGTACATTTACAAAGCTGGGAGGAGTGGAGAGAACCATTCATTATAGTCAGCTGGCAGGGAGGGAAAAAAGCTTGTTTCTAAATATAATGTCAATTAATCCCACTGCACAGGATGTATTAGGCATATGTTATTCCTGTCTGAAGACATCTGTGTTTGAAAAGTGAAGAGCAAATATGCCCCGCTGGTGAGCTGGTGAATGATTGCATGGCAAAACTATATAAAAAATAAAATTTTGTTTCTAGTAAACTGGCACTTGGAGAAAGGGAAGTACTGGCAAATTAATGCAGGAATGACATCAGCTCTTTCTTGGTTATATAGAGCAAAAAAAGTCACAGGACTGTGGGGTAGGTCCAGAAATAATTTCTGCTCTATGAAATAGCTGTTAGTATGGTATCTTTCAGCTACAAACTCCCTAATTTCAGCTGTAATGGGGGGTGAAAACTTGTGCTAACAGGTAGGATTTTTTTTTTTAATCAAGAGTGTAAGATAACCTCAATTTCCAAAGATAAAGACTGTCTTCCAATAACTAGTAATTACCACAGGCTTTTAAATTTTGCTCTCTGTTAAGTGTCACTCATTTTAAATTGCGTGTATGTCTCATTTTTTCCTCAATAAGCAAGACAGGGAAAAAAGCTGCCCAGTAATTTAGTAAAATTAAAATTGTCCAGGTTGTATAGGTTGCATAGATCTCACATATCCACTATACTACAATATGGCACAGCAACTAATTTCTTTTATAAATTTTGTCTGAAAATCTTGAATGAACAACTAGAAAAGTACTGGATGCAGAAAAAATAATTTTGCATGAGCATGATATTGTTGGCCCGTATCTGCATTGCATTCTGGTCTGGTACCATTTTGTATTAGGGTGGATATGAGGGTGAAGGCAGGAGAGAATAAGGTTCTGAATAGCACAGGAGGTCATCAGGTTGAGTGTGGAAGGTGAGAAGTTGCTCCTGGCAGCTTTTGATGGTGGGCAGGTTACAGTCCTGGCCAAATGCTGGAGTTGCTCTAAAACACACTTTTTTTCACAGCTTCACAAGTACAAAACTGTCAGTCTCCTCCTGGATGTGCCCTTGGCATGTCGCAGAGATGACGGGTCCTGCAGGTTCCTCCTAAAAGAACCTCCTTAGGGACTAGGGCTGGCTTTCTAAGTGAAGCATCTGTGATGTGAGAAGTCCCGTCTTTGTGACCTTAGTCCTTAATAGCACCAGCATCCCTGCTCTGAATTGCAGGTGCTTGTGGGAAGCCAGACAAAAAAGTGTGTTTGAAAAGCCATGTCTGCCCTTACATAGAGAGGTTAGCAACAAAAGTGACTGCAGGCTCTCTGCAAACAAAGAGGTACAAAGAGGCAGATAGCATTGTTATTTTAAAACAAATCTTTAAACTTGCTTGTTTCCTGTGTTAAGATTGCTATTTGCAGTTAGATTCAGCACAGGGTCAGGGTTGCTCAAGTAAGTCACCCTGTTGCTTTGACACAGTCCTCTCATGACAGTACAGGTTCAAAACAGCCCTTTTTTAAGTACTTTATAAAACAAAGGGACAATGGCTCTTCCTGTTGTGCCAAGGATGGTGGAGAACAGATTGTCAGTTCAGAAAGATTACTGGCTTCACTTGCATTCCAGGCCTTGTGGTGTTTCACTGGCAGCACAGGATTTGCTCTCTAAGGGCAGCCGGCATGAAGCCTTGTGCAAGGTGGCCGGGGGGTTCACTAGATATGATCCTTTGTTAGCAAAGGAGATTCAGGATCCCAGACTTCTGCTAATGGTTTCACATATGCTGATGATGTGGGCATCCGATGTTTTTACCTCTTCTGTATCTGTTCCTTGTATTTCTTTCTCTGTAGAATTGGTCAAAACATTGGTCCCTATGTCATGGGGAACTCTTGTGGAGATCAGGTAAAATCCGTGGTTTAAAAATTTTGGTTACATTTTTGTACCAAAATGGTACAAAATGCTGGTTCCTTAGGCACTGTGATTCAAAAAGTTACTAACTTTGAAAAGACTTTTTATTCCTGTTATGGTTAGAACAGTACATCTGGTCATCCTTTTTTCAGTTTTTCAACTTCCTAGTTTAGGTTTGAAAGGTAATGCTATACTTTGCTGCCATATTTTCCTGGCATGGGAACAATCCATGGTTCTGAATTTGCAGATGCAATATTCTCTAAACTTTTTTCCTTCCAAGGATCTTGAAGAGTTTCAGCTTCTTGGAGGAGATTGGTTTTAAAATAGAGGCCAGGAATTCAGGCAAGTCAAGTGTACTTAAGCAAAATAAGTGGGTTTGATTGTTTTCTTGATTGGCTGAAATGTTCTTGATGGTTGTCGAAGGACCTTAGTTTATCAAAAGGGAGAAAATGATTATTCCTAGAAATTCTTTCCATTTAGTGGGATAGCAAATACAAAAGGTGAAGCAGGAAAAAGTGGCAGGGGTATGAAGAACTGGAAGATTACCAGTCCAAGGCTTTTAAACCTTCCTTCAAACAAGCATATATGAAAGAAATGCAAGTGGGAAGACAAGACCATTAGCAGAATACAGTTACTTTAGAATCTCCCTACAGACAATAAACATATCAAATACTAAGGACAACAGTAAAAAAAAAAAGTCACAATGGAAATAAAATAATGGTAATTTCACATGGTGATTTTGACATTAAAAATACCATCATATCGCATAACTTATGCTTGCTGTAAGTATAATTTCCTCATATATGTTTTCTATATTTGCTCCACCTATAGAGCAAGTCCAAGTAGCAGCTGCCAGTGGAATATGTAGGCAGGTTGTTGCCTTGGACTAATTCTAAGTGGTGCTGCAACAAAAGCCAGTGACATACCTGTTCCTGCAAGGAAATCTTTGTTCACTTTCTGAGACTAATCTGCCATGAACTAGCTCCTTCCATAAAATCTTTCCTACCTTGTAACTATACATTGCTGGGAACAGAAACCATGTAGACAAGTATCACACTTTAAATTAAAGGGCTTCCGATATAATTTAAATCTATGCTGAAACACTCTGCAGGGAACTACTCTGTGCTGGGCAAGTTCCTGCTTTGTGTAGTTCATTTGACTTGATAAATCACTGACATAATTATACTCCTGAATCAGTGGTTACGATGAAAGTAGGAATGTGTGAATGAAAATTCTAAGAATTGGAGTGAGAAACATCTTAAAATTAGGGAGTTCACCTGTTTTACGAAGGGAAAAGAAAGTCTGGCATACAGCAAACCTGGTTCCAAGGTAGTTCATTTGCATAAGACACTTCATTTTGGATATAAAACATGTGGTTGCACATATGCACAAACTGAAATTGAAAGAAATATACTAAAATGACAAATATTTTCCCACTATTTTTAACTGGACTGCAATTATCACTGAATTTTGAAGTTGGTAACAAAAATGTTAGAAAAGGTTGGATTGGGTTTGAGGAGGTTTACTTTTTGGTTTTAGTTTTATGGCCTTCTTTAATCTATAATACTTATTTAATCACTCTCATAGCTACACTTCTTCAAACTCATATAAAAAGAATTGTAAAGAATTGCAAGAATTTATCTGAGCTTGAGCAGGGTTTGGCCGACATGATCTTCAGAGGTCCCTTCCAGCCTCAACCATTCTGTTATTCTGTGATTCTGTGATAAATTTACGCATTTCTTCAAGCTGTATAAGCCAGAATATATCCTGATATATCCATATTCTTTCTGGAAATGAATATGTAAACATACATATTAATACAAAGAGTGTTTGATAGCTACCTATCATGGGTGCCGGAAATGTTTCCAATTAATCACTTTTTTGGAGTATGATTTGTCAGAGTAAGTTCTGTGAAAAACATCTTCCTCAAAATACTTTGAAAAACAATAATAAATAGTATTGTGGAGTTGGGAATTTAATCATTATGGTGTTTCAACGCGAATTTTTCCTATTCATCATGTTCACAGAAGCTGTAACTTCTTTAGTTAGTTTTTAATGAATGATTTTAATGGCTAAGCCTAGTTTCTAACCTTTTTTGTGGCTTCTTGATTTGTTTTTTCATAAAGAAGGCTGCCAGCTCCTTCCCTGTGACAATGCAGGGAGTGTGGGTGGGATACACAGAGGCTCTCGGCTACGAAGGATGGCTGGATTCCTGGAACCCTGCTCTGGAGAGAAGTGAGCAAGCAGAGGACAGCAGGTTGTGAGGAGGAGGATTTTGCTGGAGTGTGGACTTTGTTTTGATTCAGTTGTGTGCTGATTAAAGTTAACAAAAATGTAAGATGGAGGTCATATCCAGCTAATGGATTGAGTTCCATGAATTAATCGAAAAAGAGCAGTATTTTTTTTTTGATGACTGTGTAGCAAATGCATTTCTTCAGATAACTGTCTCTGGTTTCCATGGTAATTTTACTTCTGCTTGTTAAAGGTATTTTTAAAGCTCTTCCACATTATTTGAAGCATTGCTAAAAGCTAGTACTTCAGGGTTATCTCAGCTGTTGATGCCTGCATCAACATACTGCATCTGGCAGTGAAATTCAAGCAGTACAAATTGGAAGAGGAGCAAAAGTAATTTTTGCTGCTCTGAATCAGACTAATGTCCTCTGACAACATTTCATGGTCAGATAAAGTTACTGTTTGCAGATTCAGTGAACTTAAACCACGATAAAGGCTGGAAGGACTTCTGGGCAGCATGCTGTGGTGAAGCATTGTATTTACATTCTCGGTGTACTATGCAACTTAATACACAGTGTGGCTGCTTATCTATGATGTTTCTCAATTACAAAAAAGTAGTAGATGACTGGAAACAACCATCTTTTCAATTTCATACAATATAGTTGGTATATAATACATGGAGATTTATTGAATGTTGATAGTTATGATAATAACAGGATAAAATGAACTCTGACTTGGCAGGCTTTAAATATGTTTCTCATATGAAAAGAGCTGCTTCTTATTGAGTGGTTACATTTAATATTTCACATTTCTTTTTTACTTGGAGAAATGGTCAAAGGCACAGATGAGCTCCATATGGGGAGCAGCTGAGGTCACTTGGTTTGTTCAGCTTGGAGGAGAGAAGGCGGAGGGGTGACCTCATTTCAGTCTACACCTTCCTCAGGGCAGGCAGCAGAATGGGAGGTGCTGGTCTCCTCTCTCTGGTGACCAGCAATGGGACACGAGGAAATGGAATCAAGCTGCATCAGGGGAAGCTCAGATGGGACATTAGGAAGAGAGTCTTCACTGAGATATTGGTCACTGGGACAGGCTCCCCAGAGAAGTGGTCACAGCACCAACCCTGACAGGGTTCAGGGAGTGTCTGGATGATGCTCTTAGTCATATGGTTTAGTTGTAGGCAGTCTTGAGGGACTCAATGAACCTCACTGGGCCCCTTCCAACTTCAGCTTTTTTATTCTAAGCTTGATTTTTATGTCCTGCTTAGTCAGTTTTGTACTGAGAAGGTTGTCAAATAATGTCAGGTGTTGTAAGGATGTTATGTAGACAAGCTCACTCTCTGAGAAGACCAAAGATAAGCTTTTCATTTTTAAATTAAAAACACTTCATCTTTCTGCATTAATGGTGGAACTTGGCAATAAGGGGTATGCTTTGTGACATGTGATCTTTTAAAAAAGACACTTATGTTCCTGCAGTACTGGCATAGGATATTGCAAGATGCTGCATTTTCCAGCTGCTTGTTCACTCCAGTTTTTCTTGGATGCCTCACAGCTAACCAGTACAAACCCCATGGGAAGTCTGAAGCCAAGGTTATGTAGCTCTAGAGCAGTTATCCAGGAGAAACCCTTCTGAAACTAACCTATGGTAGCAAATGACAGCTTTCCCACTGTGAGGATGTGCAACAGCCCAGTACAATTGTAACCTAAGAAGAACAAATTTTTCCCAGGTTCATCAGTGAATGACCAATACATGGAAAGTGGAAAAGAGCCTCTAGACACTGTGAAAAGTTTCAGGGCACAATTGGTGGTCAGGACTACTGCTCGTTGAATTGCTTTGTTGCCTGGAACAGTGTTATCCTCTTCCATGGAAAGGAGTTGTTGGGGAAAATTGAGGACAATGAGATGGGAAATGTTTGCAGTTTTGTTTTAAAGCTTCTTATATTTAATGGCATGCAAAGTTTCTGATATAATTTTTCTTCTGCTTTGGGATGCATGAAGGGAAATACTGGATTTAAAGGCATCAGCACAAAGATCTACCAGTCTATACTAAAGCTGATCTGGTTCATTAGAGCAGTTTATTAATAGATAAATCATAGTTGTAAATGAAAAAATAATGTTTCCCTGAGGGATATTCCTTGACTAATCTTCCAGTGTCCCAAGTGGACACTTCTGTCTGCTTATCCTTTTTTGCCTTTGAGGCTCTGATTTTATTTTATCAGTTTAAAGAGTTCCTCCTCATCTTTGAGCCAATACTTTTTTCTACACTTCATTCTTCCCATTTAGGATCAGTCAGAACTAGAACTAATTTCATTTTCTTGTGACTCTCTGCTGTATAAATGACAATATGACATAATTTGTAGAAGTAATTCAACAGCTGAGAATATGGAGTCTTGAATTAAGCTCCTCTGCAGGACCCTGAAGAGCAGCTCAGTAGTTCTCTAGAGGCTTCTGAAGTATAAATGAAAACACTACTGATTTCTTTTGGTTTTCCATTCTTCATTGATATTAATTCTAACAAAGGTGAAACGTGCTTGGGAATTAATGTTATAAAATCAATGCAATTGAAACTAGATGAAAGACCTAAATTAATTTAAAACAAACAAACAAAAACACACACAAAAAAGCCTGTTTTCGCCCCTCTCCAGGGCATTGTAAAAATATATTATACTGTTAGAAGTACTTTCTAATAGTTGGAGAGTTGGAGATATTTTTGAAAGCAAGTGGTTTGATTAACTGAGTATTTCCTAGCAACTTAGAAAGCTTTAAATATAACTAATTGAGTACTGCCTGAGGAATACACTGTCAAGCCCAAAGCACCTGCCAAAACCAGGTGATGATTCCTTTCTTTAAAATACATCAGATAGTACAGCTGTAACTCAATATTTTGTCAGTATCAAAAAGGAATTTGCATAAGACACATGACACAATATATAGAAAATTGAATCTCAAATTACATTCAGGTATTGCAGACTGAAATAGGAGGTCTGTGAGGTGTATTTTAAAGTTAATACTGCATGCTTCTGTTGAAATAGTGCTGTTTTATCAAGAAGCAGAACAAGACTTTTTGGTAGTTTTTGGTACTTGCCACTTGGTATACACACTGGCCATGTGAACAAGAATATGATTTTGCTTTTTACATGGACAGCCATAGGAAAACTACTTGGCACATAAAAGCTTGGGAGTTTTTATTTACTGGAGGAGAAATCGAGGCAAAGAATGATAATGTCAACGGAGAGAAATGTTGGGGGACTGCAGCTACTTTTTCATATCTCAATCAGCAGCTTAAGATGCTGTTTTTTCTCATTATGTCCATTTGTAGGTAACCTACAAAAACGCTAACAAATCTGCCACATAAATCAATTACACTTCAACTCAAATGAACTCCTGGTAAGTGTCAACAATATAAAGTGTCCACAACGTGGCTGTTGATATGGTCTTCAGTAAGAACAGTTTCACTTTGCTTGGAGGTGGGAAGCTGAACTCTACTTGGCATGCTGTCCAGCTGCAGAGAATAAATGGAGTTGTCTTGTCGAGCAGTATTTGTATGCTTGTAGCTATGCTTTGACTGATCTGGTGCTACTGCACAGCACAGCTTTGGGAGAAATAAAATAGAGGAGAAAAATAATGTCTGTGAAGTCAGGACTGGAAAGCTGGGACCAGGTTACATGATGTTGTTAGAGGATGTTACATGAGTATGCCCCACTCAGCTGTGCTAGCAGAGATCTTTGCCTCCACAGATCAGAGGGCTGAAGCACTTGATCTAGACAGGTTAAAGAAGTTGGAGCTGGAGAAGAAAAGGCTCCAGGGAGACGTCATTGCAGCCTTCCAGTACTTCCTGGGGCTACAAGAGAGCTGGCTGGAAAGAAATTTTTTACAAGGGCATGTAGTGATAGGACAAGGGGAAATCGCTTTAAGCTGAAAGAGGACAGGTTTAGTTTAGATATTAACAAGAAATTCTTTACTGTGAGGGTGGTGAGGCACTGGAACAGGTTGCTCACAGACATTGTGGATGCTTCATCCCTGTATGTGCTCAAGGCCAGGTTAAATGGGACTTTGAGCAACCTGGTCTAGTGGAAGTTGTCCCTGCCCATGGCTGGGGTGTTGGAACAAGATGATCTTTAAGGTCCCTTCCAACCCAAACTATTCTATGATTCTGTGATCTTCCTTAAGACAGATTGTTAAAGGAGAGAAAATTCAGTGAGTTTTATGGTATCTTGATATGCATTAGAAAGGGCCCATACTGTAAGAACAGATCATTTAATTTACTCTCGTGCTGTTGCTGTGTAAGATAGAATCGTAGGGAAATTTGTGATGGAGAGCTTCTGTCTGTCATATTTCTTTCTGATATTTGGATGGAATGCAATTATAAGGGAAAGATACTGTCATAGCTAATCCTGGTTTTTTTCTGTACTTCCTGTTTCACTGCTATTCACACCCATCCACCCTATTTGAAACAAATGTGTACGCCTTGAATATCTGAATCAGCAGGTTGTATTCTGTGTTTACTTCTGTGAAGTTACATGCATCAAGTCTTTTTTTTTTCTGTTCTGCTTGTCCCATTTGTTTTGTTATTATGTATGCAGAGAATGTCTTGGGGGAGTGGGAAACGTAGATTTCTTTTGGATGTGGCTTTACACAGGCCTGTCTGTGCCATTGAAGTGGTCAGTGAAAAGAAAAGCAAGCTGCTGTGATCCACAAACAGATTAAAACTACATACTTATATTTATATTTTAATTGTATCTGTATTTAATTAATGTATTTTTATATTTAAAAAAGAATTCTTTACTATTTATTAAATATTAATATATATAAATATTATATGAACACTTTAGCCAGTTTATGTATTTGAATACTCAGGATGGACCACTTAATACAGGAATCAGCATTAGTATCTAAAAATATGGTTTGGATAGATTTCTTAGGCATTTGCTGTGAAATCCCCTAATTCATTCATTACCAGAAGCTGGGAGGGGATAGCTGGGGTGTAATTGTTTTTAGCCTTCTGATTCATAAAGCCACTGGCTCTTACAGACTTCCTAATTTGAGCAGCATCATGATCCAAATCAACGATACCTGGCAAACTCCAAACAATTATTTTCATTTGCAGTACTAGGGAACATTCAAATCTTTTAAGATTATTGTTATTGGGGCCTGGGGTTAGTTGTTTGTTTGTCTGTTTGTTTTCCATTTTTTATGCTTCCTGTCTCTACTCGCAGGTAACATCATGGTGCTGTGGTCAACCTGCAGAACATCGCTACTTAAATCTGTAACAAACCGGTTCATTCAGAATTTGGCCTGCTCGGGGATCTGTGCCAGCCTAGTCTGTGTGCCTTTTGACATTGCTCTTAGTGCCAGTCCACACTGCTGCTGGTGGATCTATACCATGCTCTTCTGCAGGATTGCCAAGTTTCTGCACAAGGTCTTCTGTTCAGTGACCATCCTTAGTTTTCCAGCCATTGCTCTTGACAGGTAATGGGGAAAATTTGCCATTATCCTGGATTTTTCTTTCTTCTTTCTCTCTTTGTAATGTGGTATCTCCCTTTGATAAATGTGGTATCACTATCTGTAATGCAACCAATGTTGCCTCTGGAACAGCATATCATTTACCCTTCTCCAAGAAAACTTGTAATCTGCCTCACGAAAAGCACAAACTCCTACGACTTATAACTGTGAAAAGTTAGGTCTGTCACAAAAACTCTGTGAGCTTAAAAGTCCACAGCAGTACTCCAGTAGTAATCAATGTCTGAAATTTGAAGTGCATTTTTTTTAAATGCACATAGAATGTTCAGTGTTCAGCAATGCTTTTACTCAGGGCTTGCCAACCACAGCTTGTGCAAAGCAAAACCCTGCTGTACTTCCAATAGATGGATACATGTAACTTGTGACCAACAGCTTTTTCCAAATAGTCAGGAAAAATCTGTTATTTTAAAGCAACTTTTAAAACTATGAGTCTGGTGCCTCCATCATGTCTTTTGAAATTTTGACTGTGTGCAATGTACTGTCTAGTTTAAAAGTAAGTAAATGGTGAAATCTTCAAAATAATATTCATATGCATCAGCCAAAGTGATGTACTGAAAGAAATTTTCACCACCAAAAATGTGATCTTGACATTTAAATAGTCATTTTTTTCTACAGACAGACCTGCAAAGCAGACCTTTTGGGGGGATATTTGTATTGGGGTTTTGTTTGTTTGTTTTTGTCTTTCATAAACAGGTAGTCAGTTGGCAACCCAGTTAGGGATTTGGAGCGTTATGCTCTGATGGCTCCTGAGAGGTTTCTCATAAGTAGTATGCACACAAATTTTTTTTTTTTTTTTTTTTGACAGATACTACTCTGTTTTATACCCTCTGGAAAGAAAAATATCTGATGCAAAATCCCGAGACCTGGTTATCTATATCTGGGCCCATGCAATAGTGGCCAGCATTCCAGTATTTGCTGTGACCAATGTGTCTGATATTTATGCCATGTCCACTTGCTCTGAATCTTGGAGTTACTCCCTTGGCCACCTGATATATGTCATCATCTATAATATCACCACTGTGATTGTACCGGTGGCTGTGGTATTTCTCTTTATGATTCTTATTCGCAGAGCACTGAGTGCCAGCCAGAAGAAAAAAGTTATCATAGCTGCATTAAGGACCCCTCAGAATACAGTTTCTATCCCATATGCCTCCCAGCGCGAAGCTGAGCTCCATGTCATGCTGCTTTCCATGGTGATGATATTTATCTTCTGCAGTGTCCCCTATGTGACTTTGGTGATTTACCGCACCATACTCAATATTTCAGATATTTCGGTCTTCTTGCTCCTCACTGCTATTTGGTTGCCCAAGGTCTCTTTGCTGGCCAACCCTTTGTTATTTTTAACTGTTAACAAATCAGTACGGAAGTGCTTGGTGGGGACAATAGTACAGCTGCACCAAAGGTTTAGCAGGAGAAACGTTGTCAGCTCGGGTGGTGTTGCAGACGATAATCTGGAGCCCAGTGTCCATTCAGGAAGCCAGCTTCTGGAGATGTTTCATATAGGGCAACAACAAATCTTCAAGCCGACGGAGGATGAGGAGAATGAGACCAAATCCATTGGCTCTGGTGACTTTCAACGGAAAGAAATTCCTACCACCAGTTTAGAGCTAGGACAGACTTCGGTTCACAGGTTAATACCACAGATGACTGCAGACTCTGCAGCTCAGGTGGTGCCAGCTGTGCCCACAGAAGCTGATACAGTAAATGACAAGTATTCCATGCAGTTTGGTTTTGGACCCTTTGAGCTGCCTCCACAGTGGCTCTCCGAAAACCGAAACAATAAGAAGCGACTCCTGCCTCCTTTGGGGAATACCCCTGAAGAGCTAATCCAGACAAAACAGCCTAAGTGTAAAGCAGAAAGAAAAGTCAGCAGAAACAATAAAGTCAGCATCTTTCCCAAGGTGGATTCTTAGAAAGAGCAAGAGCTTTAAGTGACTGAGGAAGGTCACTTTCTATTACATGTTTGATCCCATGGATCTTTATTATGTTGAAATTTGTTACAGCCTGATTTTTTTTTTGCCAAATATAACCGAAACAAACAAACAAAAAAGAAAAACATATACACAAGTGTTCCTTATTAATATGAAATGCTTAATGAAAATAATATATCAAATAAACATGGAAATTTGTAGTTTGAGCTCTGAAATCCTTACGATGATACCTTGTTACTAACTTTCAAAAGTACATATAAATTTGGGAACTCTTTTTATGGCTGAAATATCTCCATAATATTTCAGTTTTCTGGGAAATGTTATGTTGTATTAAAATGGACTGATCATCAAAGTAACATAACAGGAAAGGCCATAGAGAGCAGAAGACAGCATGCAGCATGGTAAGTCCTTCCCTCCCACAAATAGACACAGCAAGATTCTGCACATTTCATTAATGAAGAGGGATGGACTATTAAGTGCATTTGTTTTCTGTTACGTGCATTTATTTGATAAGTGTTAAAACTTGCTGGGTTTTTTTGCACAAATTAGTTACCAAGTATCTGTCAAACATCTAAAGTATTTTAAAACCTAAACCCACTGTTTTTTGGCTTAAAACATCCACAAAACCAAGAATACCCAAATAATCATGTGTGTTAAACCTGAAAGAGACCTCGTTTTTATAAAGATCCCACAAATAGTATTGTAGTTTTAAGTAAAAGCTGGATTGGAGACCATGCAGGACAAATCCTGACTCCAATAAACAAATATGTGTATGCTAAGAATCCTGTGATAAAGGGCATATACAAATGTCCCTAAAGTGTAATGTATGTATGAAGTAAGTAAATAAGGGCTATGCCTTGAAATACTTAGCTGCTGGTGCACTCTGCTGTTGTCTTATGGGAAAGCTAGCAAATGAAAGAAATGGCTGTGACATGCTAGTGGTCTCTCTCTGAGTGTGACAGTCTCAGTTTCTGGGACTGTTCTGTGAGAGTGTCTCTCACTCTTACACAGAGAAAGACTAACACAGAAGGATTCTGAGTGTTTTAGTGACAACTGAAGTGCTGGGTGAAGAAGCTGGCAACAGACTTCAAAAGGCAAAGGCTTATTAATGCTGTTGCTCAGTATTGCCAGAGGTAGAGAAGTTTTCCTTCTGTCTTCACAGATACAGATACCAACTCTCCTTCTCCACTTGTCTCGCAGAGCAGACCACCCAATGTATGAACACAAGGATTTCAGATCTGGTGCCTAATTCCTGAGTGAGTCAGTCATGCCAGCCCTGGTATCAGCTCAGCAGCCTTTCTGTGAGAGTTCAGGCATTGTGCTGCAGCCTGGCTCTGTGCATAATCACAGGCATATTGTCTCATTTACACTGAATGTGAACTTTCAACTGTGTCTGTCTCTGTCTGTTACATGACTTAAAACTACTGCAGCCGTGGCATTTTAGTTCTTGTTCAGTTTCAGGCAGTCTTTCATCTGCACTCACTGTTGTCTCTGTGGGTAGTTTCTTAAAAGCACAATCTCTTAACACCCGTTTGCTCCTTGTGGTTTTCCTGTACTTCAGCCCTTTGCTGCATGCTGAACCTTTATCTGTGATTACTGCCTGGTTATGGAAGTAGTTTTCTTTAAAGCATACTTTAAAGGGGAGAAGGTGAAGAATCTTGACAAGTTCACAGTAATTTACTAAATCCAACCAGCTAATCTTATAAGTGAGAAAAAAAATCTGCTAAAGCAGAATGTACCTCTTCTTCCTTTGACATGTCTGGAGGAAGTCACCAGCTTCTGATGGCTCCAAGGTTGTGGATTTCTACAAGTCATTAAAAGCAAATGTTTTAATAAAAGTGTATTTAAAGAAAAGTGTATAAATAGTGTGTAAAATATGTAAAATTTCTCCATTTCCTCTTTGGTTTCAGTGCATTTCATTTCTTGCTAGTTCAAGAGCTTCTCAGCTTGGGAGTGAGGAACAGTCTTCAAGGGGTCCAGGTGGGTGGTGGGAGCCTGAGCTGCTCTTCTTAGATGCAGAGATGAGAAGACAGACACAGCTTTCCTGAAATCAGACAGAAGAAAGATTCCAGAAAAAATGGGCCCTTTTGTGGCAGAGATGGAGAAGTACTACAGCATGTATTTTTTCAAGTGCCAATAAAAAGTAATTTAATGGAGTGCTTGTTTTTCTAAAATTACTGAAAGAACAGATACCATTAAGAAAATCTTGAAAACCTAAAAATCAAAGTAGGAGTTATAGTTTCCTTATGAATTTTGGCTAAGTTTAACATTCATGTCCTGCTTACATATAGGTACTGCTCAAAATCTCTGTGATTACTGAATGTGGATAAATGTTTACTCAGATCGGAACTCCTTTGAAGAAAGCAAACTTGGTTTTGTCCTTTTCAACTCTCATGTTGAATGAAACATCAGTGATAAATATAAAGAGTTAAATTGCACATAATCTTGTGTTATATCTGGAAAGCAAAGGGTTTGTAATTGGTTTTTACTGTTGAGACAAAAATACCTCTTTCTTTCAAAAAGAATACATGTAAACACTTGATTTTTTTTTTACCTGATTATATCCAAAGACATTGAAATCCTTCAGCAAGAAATTAACTATAGTGGTTTTCGATACATCAAGAATCACTTGAGAATGTTTTTAGTCCATCTATCAGCAATTTATCCATGAGGAAAAAATTAACAAAAGCACACCTTTTTATAGAAAAAACCCCAACCTGTGTAAAATCCAACCTGTTTAATCTGTGTAAAATTCACAAACCAGCTTCTATGCTACAATTGCCATCAGAAAACAGTAAATCAGGAAACTCTATGCAAGATGGAATTTTGACTTGTTTTATTTTTAACTCCATTGAAGACAGTAGTAGCTTTGAGTCATTACTGCTGTCTCTTGGATTGTTGTTCAAATTATTCACTTGGAAAAAATGTTTTCTAGTGTCCAACATGGAAAAAAAAGTCCTGTTGTAACATCACATTAAAGTTACATAGAAGTGAGTTATGGGGTTTCTTTTGTGGTTAGTTAGTTAATTAGTTTTTTCTTTTGTTTGTTTGTTGTTGTGTGGTTGTGTGGTTGGTTTTTTTTTGTTTTTGTTTTTGGTTTTTTTTTTCTTCTTCTTTTGATTGTCTGTGATTGTTTTTAACCACCACATGTGTTGGTAAGATAAATGTTTCTTTCTAAATTATTGAAGAACAAAAGTGAAATACAAAGCAAAGCCATGGGAATTTAAGAAGAAAAAGCCTGGGGTAATTTGGCCAGTGCAAATGGATTTAAAGGCTAAATCTTACTACTAGAGAATAAACTTGAAGGTAGGAAAGTTAGAACCCATTATTCTAGCACTTAATGGAGGAAAAAAGAGCTGACATTAAACGAAGGAGAAAATAGTTTTAAAAGGATGAAAAGACTACAAGGTCAATGTCAATTTATTGTTCTGAGATATCCTTAAGAAATACTCTTAAATTCAAATAAACATCATGTTATTAAAAAATCCCCAAACCTGAATGAAATGAAAAACCGAAACTGTCCTTCAGTACTAAATAACTCTATGTTGGTGGAATACTTAAAAAAATGTATTTTTCTTTTCTCTGTAAGAAGAAAGTGGACTATTTTTTAAAGGAAGCATAAGAAATACCAAAGGAGATCCAGTTCCTGAATATACATTTGTTAATGCAAACCAGGGTTTCTCCAGCAGCAGCTCAGCATCCCGAGGTTCCCTATGGCTAAGCATAGTGCACTGGGATGGTGATTTACTCCAGAAACTCCTCTGTGCACACTACTTGACTAAGCAGTATTATAACTTCTTGGCCTCCATTTCTGTAAAATGAAACCCTCTACATTTTGCCTGGATTGCTTCCTAAGTCACAGAAGAAAGTCCTGAGACGCAGCATCAAATTTTTTGGGTTGCCTTGCACTTATTTGGTAGCAAGCTCCCAACACGCTGCACCCCGCAGCACTGAGAGATTCCAGCACAACCCCGTCCATCCTGAGCTCCTGCTTCCCACACCCTGCTCTTGTCCTGCAGCAGAAGGGGTGGCAACACAGAGGGCAGTTCTGTCAACACCGCAGCTTTTCCAATGCAAGTCAAAGGATCAATACCTGGCTTTGATAAACAATGGAAGTTTTACCATGGACTCTGGACTTAGCATTTTCGTTTGGCTTGTCTCCCTCAGCTAACAGGTTACTGTGGTCTGTTACTTTACTATTGTTGATGGAGCACACTGCAGAACTCTCTACTCATCCTTGCCAAGGGTTTCTGTGAAAATCTGAATATGGCTCAAAATTCATGGCTCTTTGCCCTTGACTTGGCACATACCAGGCAAAAGATACTAACAATCACTTGTCCTTTGCAAGAAAAGAGTCTGTTTATTGCCCTAACCTTTAGAGGAATTAATATAGTGAATATTAGCTGTGCTTGTCCTAACTTGAGTACTGGAACTGGTACAGTCTGCTTTAGAAATATTGCCTATGGTAAATAAAAGGTACTTCAGGTGACTATACAGAAAGATATAAAAAATAATCCAAGGTAAATAACTAATGAGCATTCTAAAATTCTTGGGTTTTTTTCTCCAACATGTATGAGACAATGAAATAAAAGAGTTTTGGTTACCTACTTGTGTATTTAAAGGCTTTTCAGAAGGGGAGTATGAAAAGAAGCAGTATTAATTGGGAACAAGTTCCCTGTATGTGCCCTGCTGTTTGTATTTCTTTTTGATTGGATCAGGAAGAAAAGGATAAATAAATTCTGTTACTATGACGACTGTGTTCTGAGTATCAAGATAGCTTGACTAAATGTAATTTCATCTTGTTATAACCTATCATTTAGGATGAAAAGCACATCTTGGAGTGCTTTTCTTGCTGTCCACTTCCGAGACACAAAGAGTTTTTTCAGTTCCAACCTTTTTTAAAAATTCTCATATTTCAAAGAACTGTTTAGTTTATCTTGGAACAAAACTGACCTGTTCCTGGAAAGGCAAAAAAAAAGAAAGCACACCCTTGATTCTGCTTTTCTTGTTCAAGCTTCAGTATAAGTACACCTGCCACCTATAGCAGTATTTGAGATTATGTAATATTTAATGTTATTTACAAAGTTAAGTCCTTATTGGAGACGTAGACTCTTATAACCTGATTTACAGGATTTGAGATGAACTCTACAAACCTCTTCATCTCTGAGTCTTATAGCAGATACACAGCTTATACTAGGACATATAGCAGATGACAAGATCAACAGTGGTTTGAGATATCCCTGCTAAGCCATTATTACTCAATCTCAGGTGTGATGGCCTCATTGGAAATAATATTGGGGCAGTTACACCTAGCTGCTTGCCTTACCTCATTATGCATAGCTAATGTAATTCCTAGTACAGAAACCCCACATTTTAGTTCAGGCAGATTGGAACGATATTGTCCATTCTACTGCTTTCTCACTGTCATTGCTGGCCTTAGATACTCAACTTGCACATCTAAGCATTCATTCTTCTATTTTTTTCTTCAAATCGTCGACTGAGCTGTCTGGAAAGTACTACAGGATTCAAACACCACAGTGGTATTGTATTAGCAATCACTGGACGTGTTAAAATTTTAACGTACCAGAGTTCAGCTTGCTGAGGGAGGAGGCAACACCACACAGGGTTCACCAGTGCATTTTCTCGGTTTGTCTTCAGTTCTTAACTGTGAACCACATTGCATTGTTGCTACACTAAATACCAGGAAAAATTGTTCTCTTAGTGGCACATGTGACCGTAAACCGCCACATACTGTAAGCAGCAATAAAAGCTCTACTGCAGACCGCAACACTAGCTAAGATTTATTTGGCACAAAAGGTTGTCAATCAAAATCTGAATTTGAACGGGATGCACTTTGTTTCTTCAGAAGAAACTGTTTCTTGTGAATTTGTACTGCCAGTGTAAACCTGACACACACACGTTGTGTGTCAAAACCTGATTTTGATACTGCTTCCTGTCAAAGAAAGCAGTAGGAGCCCGGAATTGTCTCCGTCGTTTTTTTTAAGTTAATCGGTCTATGGGAAGAAGTCCTTACATTTTGTTTAAATTCAGGGAAGGTAAAAAGGGGTGGGATTAGGAAGGCGCTCCCTTTAATTCCTTATTAACAGTGACTATTCACGTGAAAAGTGACCACAGTAATTTTAACGGGCTCATTTAGAAGTGATTTAACTGTCCTTGTGTGGGAGCATGCCAAGGCTGCGCGGAGGACACCAACAACGCACAGCACGGGCACTGCGCCGGGGGGGCAGCACGGCAGCTTCACTCTCCTGTTGCTCAGACGGGTGCGGCACGGGGGGACTCGGAGAAAGAGGCGCCCTGCAGGCAGCGCTCCTCTCTACCAGGACAGAGAGGGCAGAGCAGCAGCGGGGCACAGGGAGAGCTCGGTCACGGCCGGACCCCTGGGAACGGAGCAGGAACGGAGCAGGAACGGAACAGGAACGGCCTCGCTACCAACGGGACAGCCCGCAGCTCTCGCGAGACCTCGCCGGCTTGGTCGTCACGGCAACGGCGGCGGCGCCCGCTGCTGCTGCCCTCCGGCGGTAAGGACGGGGCTCCCGCCGGCCTGCCTGCCTCCCTGCCTGCCTCCCTGCCTGCCTCCCTGCCTCCCTGCCTTCCTCCCTGCCTGCCTCCCTGCCTCCCTGCCTTCCTCCCTGCCTGCCTCCCTGCCTCCCTGCCTTCCTCCCTGCCTGCCTCCCTGCCTTCCTCCCTGCCTGCCTCCCTGCCTTCCTCCCTGCCTGCCTCCCTGCCTCCCTGCCTCCCTGCCTGCCTCCCTGCTTTGCTGCCTTCCTCCCTGCTTTCCTCCCTGCCTTCCTCCCTGCCTTCCTCCCTGCCTTCCTTTCTCCCCGGTTTCCTCCCTGTTTTCCTGCCTGCCTTCCTCCCTGTTCTTCTGCCTCCCTGCCTCCCTCCCTGCTTTCCTCCCTGCTTTCTTCCCTCCCTGCCTCCCTGCTTTCTTCTCTTCCTGCCTCCCTGCCTCCCTGACACTGAAATAAAGATTTGTATTCACTTGAGCCTTCTGAGAATTGTCAGCATGTGTCATAATGCACTGAGATGTCTAATTCCTGGGAATTCACAGGGGTTTTTTTCCGAGAAACATGCATGTCTGTGGTTTAAACTCAAAATTGAACAGAGGTTGGGAGTGGGAATGTTTAGATTTAGGAACTTCCCATTTGAACATAAGTAGCATTTCACTGTTTTAGTTGTGTACAAGATGTGTCTAAAATGCCTCATTCTTTTGTTGGTGCTAACTTTGTCAGTCCAATGATTTAAAAGAAGAAAAAAAAGAAAAAGAAGAGCAATGGTAATTCCCTTGTTGTTAGATTACTTGTAAGATGTATGTTATTTGAAGTGTCTTTGACAGTAAGCACATTTGAACACTTTGGTTGGCTGGATAATATAAATAGATATTTGTATGTATATTAAAAAGCACATACTTGAGTGGCAAGCCGTTCTAAACTGGAAAAACCTTGCAAGATAGAGTTGCTAGAAAGCATTTGAAACTTACATGATCTATACCTGAAATACTGCAGAGCTTGTAGTGCTTTATTATGAAACTGTTCATTTGAAATATTGTTCCTGCTGTTTTTTTCCCAATTTTAGGTAACAGTGGATATTTCAAGTGGGAGCTTGGATGAAACTTCAAGGCCTGCATCTAGCTGAAGACCTAATTGTAGATCTTTAAATACATCTATGGAGTTACTAACACCAGAACCATGTTTGCAAAAGGTAATTTTTCTCTCCTTCAGCAGGTTAAAACCTCCATGCCTAATTCTTTGTAGTAGAATGCTAAAGAAGTAATTTTTGGCTTTTTTAGTTTTAGATGTACTCTAGCCTGGCAACCCCAAATCTGACAGTCTGGGGAACGATGAGCTTGAGAATCAATGTGAAATCTAAGAGAGCTCTTACTTAGTATCAGTATCAGGCCTGGAAATGGTTCTTTTATTTAAGAAATACACTGAAGTATTGCATAGAATTATTACTGCCCTTTGTGATAGCATGTGAGTATTGTGGTTATCTTCTTCACCCAAAACATTCCTGTTTTCATGGTGGCAATAATTTGCATTTCATAGGTTAATTCACCTGTCACTTTGGCTGATGGTTATCAGAGGGGCAGTCTAGAAGATTGCTGTCCAGCAGAAAACAAAGGTGATGACAGAGGTAAATCTGATGTCCAGGAAGTAAGAACAGACCAGCAAACGGTGGAGAGTACGGGCATCTCTCTTCAGCAGTGTCTCTGGAATCCTGACGAGTTGTCAGGTGGGAATCACTAAAACCCTCTTGTGTTGTGACTAGACCAAATATCAAGTTTTTATAGTTCGGGTAAAATTCTACTGGAGGAGGGAATAGAGATTGCAAATAGGCAAAATTCTGGAAAAGAAGATGTCGAAATCTATACCTTCACTTCTCTTCACTATTTGGAATCCACCTTTGAAAGAAATGTGTTATTACAATCAGTACAGTACAGTAAATTTCTTGTGGCATCATAAGCTGTGATCTGGCTTAAAATAAAAAACCTATCTGTGTGTGTTCCATGGAATCATGTTTGAACGTGTTTTCATTATGATGTTTTTATCAAACTTCTCAGAGTAATCACCATCACTTGTTAGAAACATTGTACCCTAATAGTGGTCCACCTGTCCAAAAACCTGGAATTTAGGATTACAAGTTACAGTATTTACAACTGAATAATGTTAATATACTTTAAATATAAGTATGCATTGCATAACTTTGATTGAAATGCAGAAGTGTTTCATGGCATTCTTCTCTCACTCCATAAATGGTAATTGATTAATGTTCTTGGGTATCTGACTGTTTACAAGTAGAGATGCAAAGGCCAGTAAGGGAAGCAGATGTTTGGATACTGTCTTGAAATTTAGTTAAGATTTCATGACAGAACTGGGGTCAAAAGAAATCTCTTGATTCCTGCTCCTGTTTTTAACATGAGTTCTGGTGTACTAGTACATACCGTTTTTTAAACTAATCCACTGCAAGGGCTCTGTGGTGATCCCTAATTGACAAAAATGTATCTGGTTTGTTGTGAAAGGCTTTTCCTTGTGTTTTTCAGGATGTAGCTCAAATTCAGATTCTGAAGATGAAAGCACTGAAACACAGATGTTGAAATTCTGTGAACCTTCCCCAGGACAACCAAGTAATGCAGAATCAGATGTTACTTTACAAACTTTGAAATCCAGTGAACCTGCCCCAGGAAATCCAGGTAATGCAAAACCAGATAGTACCTTTCAGGTGTATAAAATGAGCAGTGCAATAAAACCTTTTCCTTTTCTTATTAATGCTTCTAAGAGAGTTTGTAATGGTTGTGCATTTGTGTGTATATTATATAGTTATAAAAGAATACTGCAAATTGAGCATGTAATTGAATTTTGCTATTCAAGAGGTATTGGATGAATTCTTTATTTAGAGATTGCTTTACAAATGGATATTAATTTTCTTTAATGGTATAATAGAATTTGAGCTTTCCATAGATTCAATCAGTCTAATAAGACAGAATTCAGTGGTTATCCTATCCAGGGCAGAAATGCTGGTCACCAAACATCATATTAATATCTACAGAACAGAAATTGGATACAGCTCAACCTAAAGCTTCACTCAGTAGTTAAGATTTATATCTATCTGCTGAGTTTAGCCCAGTTGAGATAAGTACTTCTTTTTTTTTTTACCATCTGTTGTTGGGTCCATCTGTGCCCTGTAGGCCACTTAGATTTTTGTAACTCTCCTCTTGTTGCATCCCTCATCTTTTTATGGCATAAAGTAGACCAGTGCATCACAGTAAATGCTTAGATCAATGGCTACGTGAAGCATTTGACCTGAACAGATCAGAAAATGAAATAAGAGTGTTGCAGGACTCCAAAACTTTTAAGTCTGTGGGATTAGGGACAGTGCAACAAGTGTTTTCTGTACTCTTAATATGGAAGCCATAAACGAGGACAGAGCACGAGGATGCTATAGGAAGGGGAAAAACTAGAAGTTATAATCTGCATATTTAGGGGAAAAAGGAGACAATGTAGAAATCTACTTTATTAAGTAATGGTAGTTTCCATCATGTTTCACACTTTTACATTTTTATAACAACCTTTTTCTAGAACCAGTATCAGAATCTGGTTTGGCTAGGACATAAGACTGAAACTTCTCTAAAGGCAGAGATATTACAGAGTCTCTCTTAACCCCAGAATTATTAATTTCAACATGTATTCTACAAGTCGGGTGAAAAAATTATTTTATATTTTTAAACTCTGTGATTTTTGCTGATACTGTGGAGATGTTGTCACTCTTCCATTATAAATTTGAATCAAATATCTTGCCCAAAATAGGTGACTTTTCCTCTCCCACACCTCCATATCCAACTGCTACAGCTCAGAGTTTGATTCAGCACTCTGTTGCAAAGACTTCTGTATTTTTCCCTGCTACAAACAGGTTTAGAAATGAACATATGTTTGAGAATGTTGTACTTTTATCTATGGGTATTGCCAAATTACTTTAACTGTTTTTTAGTGTTTGTTTTTTGACATGATTCAAGCTAACATTAATTTAAAATATATTCTCCAGCAGACTCTTCTGACTTGGAATGTTCTGAAGACACAGATATAGATGCTCAGATTCAAGCAGCTGTAAAGAAAATGAATAAACTTGATGCAATACTTGAAAAACAGCATTTTAAGGAAAAAGCAGTTAAAAAGCAAGGCAAAGAAATGAGGGCAATGCTCTGGGAGAAACTTCAGGTCAGAAGTGTTCTGCTTATTTTGTGACTGATGTATCTTAGAGTACTGTCTTACAGAATTACCGTATTTCACAGAAGCTTTATTACTAAATAACTCACAGTTGTGTAATTAAAATTAAGAAATGGATCTTAAAAAGTAAGATTGGATTGTTTTTAATACATATTGGCTGGGCAGGCTTTGAAAGAAGGACATGGTCCTTAAAAATTGATAAGACAAATTGCCAGATATACAGATGTCTGGGTTTATTAGCATAGTATTATGCTTGAGATCACCACTTGCAGAGAGGGTGAGGTGTGTCAAGAGGTAATGGCTGTGAACCCAGGCTGAGAAGCATTTATTCTGCTCGAGTGGGATCCTTCTTAGGCCCAGCTATTTCAGTACTGTCTGTTGTTGAAGAAATTAGAGATGCTGCCTGAAGAAGGTATAAGAATGCTACAGCACAAATTCCTTTACCCTATCCCTCTCCTGGCCTCTGGCAGTTAAATGCCTCAAAACAAATTAGTATATCCTCTGTTTTACATTAATAGAAATGTGAATTGCTAAAAAACATGATTTGTTTGACTGCATTTCATACTAGCATTGGATTTGGAACTACATAGACATTATGGAACTTTGTCTAGTGAAGTGGGTCTCCACATAAAGACAATATGTAACAGGCTTTAAAGTTTCACCATACTTTTGTCATAACTTCAAGAGATATTCAGATAGCCTCAAGAGGAAAATAAAGTGAGAAGAGTAATTTTTAATAGGGTCTGAAGTTCATTAGATTTGATAAGCAGACAATGTATTTCACTTTAAAGAATTTACTTTAAATACATGGATATATCTATACATACAGAGTTTATTTCTTTTGAATAGTCTATCAGAACCACAGGAAGCCACGAGGAGGTAAAAAACACAAACCAGTTTTTAGATTTGTTCTCATCATGGCATGGTACAGCTGGTAAGTAAAGAGAAACTGAATTGTGGTACAGCCTATCTTTTTTCTTTTTGGGGAGAGAATAAGTATTTGAGGTCAGAATGGTTATTGCTGAGCAAAAATCTCAGTTTGAATGTTGGAAGTACATGGATAATACTGGTAGCAGTGTGTAGTTAAAATATTTCAACAAAACCTACTATTTATTTGCAGTGTAACCTGCTTTTATTTCTGTGCTAAAGTTCGGGTTACTAAGGGAAGAAAACAATTTGATACGGGTGATATTTAGACACTCGCCAGTAGATGTCAGGATATAGTAAAATAACATTAGACAAGCAAGACTCTATGACTACTAACTCCTTTATTTCAAAAGTAACTCCCGTAGAGACCCTGTCCATCATGTGGTTTCTGGGGTACTGCACTGACAAAACTGCATAGTTTAGATTTATAGTTTTCCTCCAGCTTGATCTTTATGTTTTCTGTATCATACCAGTGCCTTACTTTTCAGGTCTTATTTATTTCAGATTTTATTTAATTGAACTAATGTCTTGAGGGCTGCCCTGGTTGATACTGAAATGGAATAAATTTCATATGTTGTCTTTCAGAACTTGAATTTGATAGAGTTTTATTAAGTAAATTATAGATGAGAGCTATTATAGCTTGTAATGTGTGAAACTGTGAAATCAAGCACAAGTTCAGGTACAAAATCATTAATAACTTAAGTGTTCCAAGCCTTTCAGGCACAACAAAACCTTCTGACACACTCACAGTGGAAATGTAAATCAGGAGTTGATTAAACAGCCTTAAATTCCTTACCCTGTGCTCTGTTTAACAAAATCATTTCGTCAGTTGAGTCCATTGCACGTCATTATTACTGGTTATTGTATGTTTTTTCATTGTGAAAAACACATATAATTCATATGGTTCTTTGCAATATGAGTCCTTTTCTGTAAGTGCTAAGTGTATAGACTGCAACTTACTGTTCTAACATGTTTCCAGTTGACACATATGAATACTCCAATTGATTTTTTTTTCTTTGACTAACAGAAACAACTAGGATGCTTGAACACTGTTTTTCTAGACTATGCCCTTGACCTAAGCTGCTTGCATGTCTAATAATTCATGCACAGGCAGACACCAGCTGTGAAAACCTGAATGCTTTATTCTCATTGAGAGTTTTAGATGACTTGCCACATGGTGTCTGCAGAGGCATTTGAACTTTAGGGCCTTGGGCTGCATCTTTGAACATGTGATGAATTGTCTTCTGTGGGCAGTAGTTGTTAAAAACAAGAACACAGCCATAAGAAACAGCTTACATATGACTCACACTTTACACTTTTCCCCTTCTTTATTTCTTGAGAAATACAGTGCCTATGTCATTAATCCAAGTGAATTTCTTTACTTTCCAAGTGTGAGGTCTATGGTAGATCCTTAAATACATTTCAGTTGAATTTTATTGCAAAAAATTCCTTACAGGTCCTTCCCATGCTAAAGAAGATGAACTATGTACTTCAGTATTTCACACACACATGAGTCCTGGAGATTATGATTGCCATAAAACCCAAGAAAACCAGGGTAAGCTTTATTAATGGGAGAGTTTGTATTTTTAGAAATGGCAAAACAATATGTACAATGGGTGGGTAATGAAGACTCAGCCTTTGTGGCAAGGCCAGTGAAATGGGAAAAAGCAAGGTTACTTACTGGAACAGTGGCAGTTCTTTAACATTTTGCAAATGAAAGAAGAGAACAGCCTTGTGACTTATCTAAAGCCTTTACTCAACATGATAAGAAAATTTTTACTTTTGGGTTTATAAAACCATTTTTCTTTAATTTCAAAAGAAGAGGTGTGTAACTGATATATTGTAAAATGTATCATTGATTCTGCATGGCAGTTCTTTAAAAACATGTTTGCTATTACTTTAAGGTATTGGAATAGGCTTATATTCCAGAAGTCATCCAGAAATGACAAGTGGTGCTGAATCTAACTGCAACTGTTCTGTATTTTATTTGTTTTCAGTGGAAATTGTTTGGATTTGGGTCAAACATAAATCTTGAGACAACTTATTTTATATTTTGCTGTGCTGATTATTGTAAAGTCTGCACTGCTTTTATAAAATAAGTACTTTCTGGCAAAACTCAAACACCTCTAATTCTTTTGGAGACCATGTGTTGTCATGCACTATATAGACATTTCAAATGCTCTTTCTTAGTAGTGTAGTGTGTCCAACATACCAAAATAAATGGAATTGTGCTTGTATGCCTCCGTTCTTTCCCTATTTGAAATTCAAATTTGTGTGGTTAGTAACTTTTCACATGTGTTGTGACATAAGAATAATAGCTTCAACTGCCATTGCTATCAGCTGCAATTGTTTACTTCTTTGTCAACTCCCATGCTATGTAAACAGAAGGAATCAATCTTCCTGGTGACTGGCTAGGATGACAAACACATAAATGCATTCCTCAAGGCTGAAGCATTGATGGCAGCAATACCTCTGCAGTTGGTAGAATGTGACTGCATGTTTTGATTTTTAACATGGAACTCAGCTCCTTTATAATTTTATTGCTTGTCTTAGTTCCCCAGTATGTGACCTTAACTTTGTGGGCTGGAGCTTTTAATTTTTCTGTCTTTCTACCATATGTTTTCATTCCTCCCTTAAAATAAAGCTCGACCCTTAGCTTCCTTCTTGAAAATTTCTGAGTTGTGCAGGAGTGTCCTTGAATATCAATGGCAGGTTTCATTACCAGTATTCAGTACTGACTTCTGGAGCTTCCAGTACAGGCATGGTTGGGAGTTGCTATCATTTGCACTGTTTTGGGATGTTCTGCCCGTTCCTACTTTGAGAATGCATGAAGCAGAGATCGCTTATAGCCTGTGAGCAATGTATAGCTTTAAATGACTTTTACTGTTTCTGCTGGAGGCTTTTGATGTGGTGTCTGAATAGGTAAGAATTACTAAGAATAAGAATTCTGTGTCACAGCTGTCATGAAGGTAGACCCTGAGCAAGAGGAGCTTGTGAAGAAGAATGTATACACTAATTCTATGCTATTACTTCATCAGTCGCATCAAGATTTGTACCAATTCTTTGAAATATGTGCCAAATCTACCAAAATGCATTTGCAAAATTTGTTTAGCTGCAATCTCTTTTCGTTACCCATAGCAGTCTTCAGTGTATTCTTTGTCTCAGTGATCCATGTCTGTCCCTTCTTTACTTCAATGTTCTGAGATGTTCTGTATGATAGCTTCCTCTCAGAAATGCTGCTCTACAGTCAAATGAAAGATATAGCTTAAAAGTAATGTGTATTTTGTGTATTATGTTGGTGTTTGGTGTGTTTTGCTCATTTCAGAATGCAACTTGTCATATTTTTATTGATTGTTAAATTCCTCTATGATCCATTTCCTTGACATTTGATGTTGCCCAGTAATGGTAAAGAAAGCTCAGGATGCTTTCAGAGAACAGTTATGCATTTGAACTGTGAGGAGTTTCTTGGTCAGATCCAGCACCACAGTTCTTTAAGGTTTGTGTGCAAAGGATGCGTGGAATTTATTTCATATCTGTGTGAGTATGCTTTCATTCTATTCACTCTGAAAAAGAGTTATTTCCGTGTAGGCTGTCTTCTACTATCTAACATGTCAAATTCATTTTTTTAGGGAAACAACCCACCTATTTTTCAAATTTCTGCTTTCCAGAAAAGCAAAAAGTACCCTGCCTGCTTTTGAAGTAGTTCTTGAGATTTAGAAGTTGATTGTATTTGTTTAGTCTTTTTATTTAATGTGACAAATATTTGCTGTTATAAAGGAATTTTTATTTTAAGCATGGTGAAAGTCTCTGAAAAATAGAACCATGCCCTTTTTTTGTGGATAGAAACCTATTGTTATTAGAATATCATGTGTCTGTTTAATAGATTTACAGCTCTATGATGAGTTTTATTTTTTAACAAAATTTGTTTTATAAGCTGTGTTATAATAATATCAACTATATCATCTGTTTTTCAGCTGTTTTATTTAGAAAAATGTACTTGATATGTCTCCAGATAATTCTGTGGTTTTCAAAAAAATTATTGTCTGGTTTTCTAATGATGAGAAAACTGCACTGATGATAGGGTTTGAAGGAATGCTGTGGCTTTTAAGGCCACCATGTTTAACATTTTTGAGGTCAGAAATCCAAAAGTATTTTAGCCTTTGTAACATTGAGTGATCTCATATAATAAAAAGCTTAAAATGAAATTTGGTTTTTGCAATAGTATATTTTAAATATAACAATATTATTTACATACTTAATGAAAACATAATACAAAAAGTTTGTCCATTGACTCTGTATGTTTGCTAAAGATTTGAATGGAATTGATGTTATAACAGTTCTTGTTGAATCAGAATAGGAATGATTATAATGTAGCAACTTTTCTTCCTCAAACATCAGATTGTCCAAGTGAATTAGAAACAGAAAAATCAGCAGAAAAAATGCAGAACAAAAATAAAACCAGCCAGCATTTCATTAAAAAGAATATTGAGGTAAGCATTAAAGCATGAAATCAGTAACATTTTAAAAAATATTAGCTAGAAATTAGTCTATAAGTACTTTTGAAGACAGTTTTCTTTCAAAATCAGGAACTTTTGAAGCTAATTAGGCATAAATGAAAAAATTACCTTTCTGTTAAAACTGGTATTTATGGCAGGGTACTGTATTAGGCAGTTCTCCACTTGGATTGAGAACTTATATTGGTTAGGATAGTACTTCTTCTAAGCATTTGATAAAGAGTACTGGAAACGGAATTGATGTGTTTGTGCCTGGACATAGCTTTTTTTAAGAGCAATATCCTAAGACTTTTTAAAAATTTATTTACTGTTTAGTTAAAGGACGATGTCCTGATACATAAATAAGGGATAGATATACAGATTGTTCCTGTGTAGCCTGGATGGGACCACTCTTTGTCAGAAAATATATCTCTAGATTTGCCTGCTTTTTTTTCCTGTGAGAACCTAGTAGGTGTCACGATCTTTCATCCAATGAGAAATATTTGCCTCCTTGCTATGTCAGAGACTAAGATGAGATCATAAATTTATTATATGTAGGCTGCTGCATTTTTCTGTCAGTGTGATAACTTGTATTATGGAAATAAACAAGATTTGACTGTTAATTTCTAGAGTTTAAAAACTTTGTTTTGAAAGTATTTGCGTTAGCAGAGTTCTAAAGTATCAGGTTTTTTCTTTTTGTAAATATTTCAGCTAGCAAAGGACTCAGGAAACCAATTTGTTATGCTTGAGGGAGAAAGGAAAAGACTAACTGAACTATTGAAAGATACAGAAGATGGAACTGAATTGCAGGATCTTGAGGTATGACAAATTTAATCTGTACTGTTCTGTTGTATTTGGCTTATTTTTACAGTAAATCTAAATTTGATCTTAGTCCTACCATGAAGTACCCTATTGAGATATGTGAGAAAAAAATGGAGAAATCCTTTTGAATTTGTCTCCAAAAAATGAATTCTCATTGGTTTCTTTGTTAATTTTACTAAAAGCAAAACCTGGAAAAGGAAGTTAGACACAGGAGGAAGAAACCTTAGATCTGCACTTGGAGAAAATGACCTTTTTTTTCTCTATAAAATGTGATGTTGTGGAGTATCAGTCTGAGTGGTTAGTGCTGTAGTCTCAGGGAGAAAGGCTAGCAACTACTTGCAAAAAACTCCCAACAACAGTTTCTTGATAAGTGATTAATGGACTTCAAGATGCAGCACTTGGGGAAATAACACATTTATGAAGCTTGCATGTCCATTTAGAAAGATAATGTAACATCATTCTGTTGCTTCCAACTCAGTCTGTCATAAAGTATATAAAGTCTGCTTAAGCATTAGACATCTGTGCTTTAGCATAATATTGTTAAACAGTGTACAGTCTGCATACTTCAGTGAATAACAGGGGTTGAAGTGAGTAAAAATAATCTTCATGGAGAGTAACAAAGAGTATTTGATTGTCCCATCAATCACTAAGAGATGGTCTTCAGTTTGATAAATGTCATAATTTAAAGATCTGAAGATGTTTTAAACAACCTTCTGTTAGTAAACATCGATTTCTGACGTAGGGAATTGTGGCTTTTTCTTTTTATAATTTATTTTACTGATTGCAAAAGTATTCTCTCAAAATGTGTAGTTACTAGGTTTTCTTTCTCTTTAAGCTAGCGTCTCTCATAGAATTTAGAGGCATTTATGTAGAGTAGCTAATGCAAATTCCAACTAACAACGTGTACTTTTTTTGCATGAATTCTCAAGGCATCAAGGCAATTAATTTTGTATTTGGCATATGTCACTGTCATGTATCTATAGACATTTTACTGCTAATGTTAGCTATGAAGTAGATCATCTCACAGGACGTGTGTTGTTGTATGTTCTTGATACCACAGATAAGAATGGTGGTTTGTGGGTTACTCTATTCTGTACTAGATCATTTCTTTAAAGAAAAAAAGCCCCTAACTCTACTATCAGTGTAGAGTAGAAGAAAGGATAGTAGTTACTTAGACCTATGTAGTCACAGACCTGTCTAATCCATCTAGTGATAGATCCTTTCTCTCCCACATTTGAATTTTATTATGGGTGAGGCATTTCCTGTGGCTACTTCATAATAAAAATCATGAGAAAATTATCAGCTAATGAGTAATTTAGACAATTTCAAGCTGGCTCGGGTAACTATCCAGCTGATGGCCTCTTTCATCTTATTTTATTCTGACTTTTAAAAAGGTGGTGCAATCATACTGGCTGAAGTGATGTCTTGGAGACTGTCAATCAAAGCAGATCTGGTTATGCTGTATGAATTCCTCTGTATGGTGTAGTGTAGATTAGATAACTTCATTTGACTTTTACTACTATATATGCCAAATATCCAAACAGTACTTCTCACTTCTTGAAAGGATGTTTTATGAGTATGTAAAATATTTTAGAAGTACACATATTCATGCCAATCTAATTGTCAAAGCTGAAACTGCAGGGGTATAATTTGTTTCCGATGTTCCACAAAAAGCACAGACTGTGCTGTTATAAAAGTATTGTTCTGAGTTAACACATAGGAAACATTGACAGTACAGAAGCTTATTTTCCAAGCAAAACTATCTTGAAAATACAAAAGAGAATGTGGGAGTCCATTTTATCCTGAAGTAAAACGACTGCTAGGGTAATTTGGATATGTGGAGTATTGGATACAGACACTGAGCTGTAGCTCATGAGCCCAATTCCATCTTATCAGGCTCCTGTGTTTTTGCACTGTGATCTTCATTCTCTGGTTAGGGGGTGGTTAACATGACACAAATGTAATACTGTGCTGGATACTTATGTTTTGGTGGTCACTGTCTCACCTGAACCGTTGTTTCCACAAAGCTGGCAAGCATCAAAGATATTTGTGAATTTGTAAGTGGCAATTTTGGAGTCAGCTCAGGTCTGGTCAGGCTCATTAGTTGTGCCTCATCATACTTGTATGAGAAAGCATTGGAACTGATTTTGTTTCACAAAAAGGATGACTCTCTCTTAACTCTTTTTTTTTTCATTTATCATGAGGATAATTCAACAGGTGATTGGAGTATGCTTATTTTTTTCTTTTTGCAACTAGTGTGCTTTAGGGTAATGGAGATGAACCACGAATGACCTCATAGCAGTGGTATTGTAATTGGAAGCTGATATCTCCTCCCCTTGTATGGATGCTACTGCTTGAATAGCCAGAGGACCAATCTGGAAGCTGGAAACAAATGGTGGACATGAATTTCTTGCAAGACAGATGTTAGATTCTTAGGGCAAGGTGCTGGTTCTATTCTGGTAACAAAAGGAAAGGAAACCAGCAATACACTCATGTCCTTCCACACATCCTTGCTCTTCTAAGGTCCTATCTAGTGTTTCACTGGGGTCAGGACAGAGATGTAATCTGCTATTCTCATACCCAGTGAACAGGGGTTGTGCAGACTTGCTTCCCTGAGTGTGAGGCATGCAGTGACAAATTGCTGTGCAGAACCTGCATCTGTCTGTGGGTATAAGCTCATTTGCTTGGGTTATGTGGCCTAGCTCACTCATAATATGCAACTGTATGTAGAAGGAGTATATATTCATATGTGTTATTCAGGTAACTGCTATCAAGAGGAAAAAGTCATGTAAATCATGATCAGGAAAAGAACTCTCTGCTTTCTGTCTCTCCCAGAGTTTCTGTGATGATATAGAGGGGCTCTAGAAGGATGGCAGCTACTGACCTCAGAGCAGTTCCTTTGATTTCCTATGAATGTCTTGGTTTTTTTCCTTTGGTGCAAGTGTCACATTACATCTCCCTCCACTACACACCCTCCATTAGAGATTTGGCTCCAGGTGGTTTCTGCCATGGTATCAACCTCTGCAGTTTCATTCCAAGCCCAGTTTTGGTCAGGCTTTCTCACCTTTTGACTCCTTTATCAGATGGAAAGTGGTTATCCATTTAAGTTGCCCCTTGGTTATATTTAAAAGCAATGAATGTATGAATGTCTCTACTTGTTCTGTCCATAGCTGCTCTTGAGTGTGCTAGGGAAATGAATATTTGTGAGATTTTAGCTGTGTACTGAGATGGATGAAAATGGACAATTTATTATTAAGTATGGTTTATCTGAAAAATAAATACACTTGATATGCAACTGCCCTTAAAGTCTGTTTTCTTTGCGAATGAGACTTAAATATTCCAACAGGAGAATGTCTGGCAGGCACCAGGAGAAGGGTACACACCTGAACCGATGGAACTTCATCTCCTGAACGAGATAGAAAATAAGCTTCAACTCCTACAGTCTAATGAGGAGTGTCCTGCTCTTTCCAGCTCTAGCTCAAAAGGTCCGAGCCAGATCTATCAGGTAGGTTACAGATCAGAGCTCATCTGCAGATATTTCATTTATAGTGTGTGTTGAGATCAATACCACATATGTCTGTATTTGTATCTTTTGCATTTTTCTTTAGGATCCTCTATTTATTCATAAAGTCTATGTGTTAAGGAATGAAGTGAGAAATTTTAGCTATAGAAAACAATGGAAAAATAATTTGTTGCTATTTTGAGTCATATTTAATTTGAGAACTGTCTTGTTTTTAACAGTTATTGATTCCACACTTCCAAGATACTTCGGAAATTGGTAACTCATACATTTTTAACTGCAAGAGGGTGTTTTTTTCAGCATAGAAACAAAATATCCATGATAGTTTACCTTTGGGAATTAGAATTAGGTTTCTTCTTATCTCGAGATACCAAAAGTGCCTGTTCACTTATGATCTGAAGGATAAGGCATGACTGATAAGCAATGCTAAAGGCTGTAGAAGATAGATTGAAATTGTATGTCCCTTGTTTTTAATGACCTTTGTCTTTTTGCCTTGCCAGCAATATTGAGATTTTAAGTTTGAGAGTCAAGGTCTCAGCCTTGAGAAATGATTGTTTGAATTATGTACTCAGAAGACTCCAATTTATCCCATGCCCTGGTACTGTTGCCTCTATGATAATGGGGTTTAAAATAAAATCCCCTAATTCTTGTTTTGAGTTTATTTGCACAAAGCTTATTTACTTTTGTAATATTTTCATTTTATGGATATATCAAAACTGATATATCAGAGAGTATCTGTAAAAATGTTCATTCACAAAACTGTTCTCAGTTACAAAAAACTGTTCAGGGTATGAGAAACATGTCTTTGAAAGACTAAAATACCTGTGGGTCTGTTTTTTTTTCCTCCCTTTTTAAGGGCACTCTAATGTCACTTTTTATTGGCTTCTTTCTGAATGTGAGGTTTTGTTTTACCTCTAACAGTATTTTCTGTAGCTCAGTTCCAGAGGAGTCACATTTTGATGTTGATCATTCACCAGCTGGGATCTAATGTGTGAAAAAGCACCTCCCCCTCGCTGGTAATCACATAACAAATGCCTTTGTTACCCTGAGCTTGCCAATGGTTGCCTGATCTTGTTCAGTGTTGCAAGACATCGGCTTGAAGTTAATGTGACTTGCCTGTGATAATGAATGCTCTGTTTGGAAATGTTTGTCCAAGTTATTAATGTTGCTTCCTTTCAGGTAATAGCCCAGAAATATTTGAATAGAAACTTGTATGTAGGTGTATGCTAATTAAAGAGTAACGTATTATCTTTTTTTAGTAGTATTAAACCTAACAACCAAAAAGAGGTAGTTAATTCCTTGTTACCTTTCATTAGTGAAAAGCAGTTGTCTTTCAGTTTTGTTTTGCAGCATGTAAAAGGCTTTCAGACATTGTAGTTCTATGATTTTAATTTAGAATTAGCTTAGAGTTGCATATTGTGAAGCTGCACATTCTTTTCTTCCAAGAATTGTGTTAGATATAGCTTTCAAGATGCAGACACTTAATCACTCTTGCCTCAGTGGGGGATGTCCTTTTCGTCACTGATGGATACTTTGACAGGATACAGGAACTATTCTCTCACTCTGAAATCTTTACTAATGTGCATTAGTTATCCTGCAATACCATAGCTGAGCTGTTACAGAGAAACAGACGTTCATCTTCTTGTGCAAGGAGTCCAGCTGGATTAAGAATGCTTTTCCATGACTAATGTTCTCTTTGACATGGAAATGTTTCTCATCAGAAGTGCATTTCTCTCTGAAATTTCTTTCTTTGCTGTAGTGCCAAATTAACTAAGTATTTAAAAATGTTTCTGTCTTACTAAATATTTTTGGGGAACAATAAACTAACTTGAATGTAATCCTGAAAGAAACAGGAAAGTGATAGGCTGAAGAATATGAAGTGTAAGACTGTGTGTGATAAGTTAAGTTACTAACTTGAAAAACTACCTGAAAACTAAAGGAACTGAAGAGGGTATTTAAAGAAACAATAATGCCACGGTGCCGGATTCGCCCGCTAGCTCCCAACAGTGCGTCAAGGCTTCTGGCTGTTCTCAGGAGTGATCTGAGAAACAGCAGGGCTTGATCTCTACGGCATAAGATGTGCTGAGGTGCACACAGACGCAAGGACAAGGGAGAGATCTTTCATGTGGTTTCCAAGGAGGTTTATTTCCAAGGAGGGTCCAGGGACGAAACACCCTTAACCCTACTGTGCAGGGACTTTTATAGAGGGGAGGATCTAGGGGCGGGTATAAATTTTCAACCAATGAGGAAGGGACTGGGGAGGAGCACAAGGCGGGGTTTACAATACTTCAATCAGTGAGGAGGCAGAGGGGGAGGAGAACAGTTCAAACAAACCAATGGGACTTGGAGAAACGGGATTTCCAGGGGATTTCCCAAAGCAAGGGGCTGGTACAAGGCAGGATTGACAGCAGAGCAGGAAGAGGGACATGGAACATTCTGTATCAAGGGGCAGGTCTAGGGCAAGATGGACAACTAGGTGGAAGGATACAACTTGGATTGAACTAAATACAGGGGGGAATGGAACAAACCATTAGGCGTAAAAACACACTGCAATACCATAATATCTGTAGGCTTGAGTGTCTTAAAAGGTAATAAATGTGTATTACCGTGAAGAGTTCTTTCATAACAGATGGGGTTTTTTAATCAGAAAAATATTCCCTTTTTCTGTTATAAAAGTGGACTACAGTTAACAGTTTAAGAGTAAACAAATACTCAAAATTCAGAAGATACACTAGTTTTTCAATTAATGGACTCCTTAATTGCCTATGCTCTATACCTGTGCTTCACCAAGATAGATGACTTTCACAGCTGATATCTGTTTCAGAGCATGGTTAGAAGCAGGTTAATAAACTGATCAGCCAGTTTTATGCCTCAAGATGCTTGTATAACACTAATATACTTCATTAGGTGGGATTTTGTTATTATTTATTTATAAAATTTGGGGGAAAGGGAGTGCAACCAATAATTATAGATATTTCAAATACGGTGTATTTCTCTTTGGCATTATGTTTGTTACAGCTTTGGCTCTTACCAAGTATTTCTATTTTTCCTTATGTAAAATATTTAAGAGTTATTTTCTACAGATCTAAAAATATGAAGGACATGGTAATCTCAAATCGACAATTACATGTGCTATGTAATTGAAACATAACATATTCTAAAGTATGTAAAACTTTGACAATAAAATTTGTGTCTCTTAAAAATTTTTGAGCTACTTTTGAAAGTAAGAATCAAGGGAGTATTTTTTAATTTTATGGCTGCTCATGTCCCTTTGGGTTGAATTAATTGTCAAGATGGGGGAAAGTTTTTTGCCTAGGCTTTTTTACCTCTGCCACTATTGGATTTTTCTATAGAATCTATAGTTTGCAAGAGAAAGCTATGGTTTTATTTCTGATTACAACATAACTTCGCAGTTTTGCCAATACTTGTCATTCTCAATGAGCTGAATTGCGTGTCATACTGAAACCTGAAGGTATTTGGGACTGAAGCATTCGTCAAAATCTAGTCCAAGACTATTGAAGGATGTGAGAATGCATAACCCAAATCTTTAATGTGGGCAACTAACTCCAACTTACAGAGAGAGGGTTATTCCTTGTTTACCATGATTCCTAGTAAACAAAAGCTGTTGCCATTTTGGCTCAGTTTTTCCTTTTCCTTCTGGCTTAATTCTGATCCCAGTATGGTTAATAGGAGCAAACTTTGAACCAGTTGTTCAGACACCCCTATTCTCAAAGTGCTTTTATTATTGTATAGAAATTAAGCATCCAAGTGTTAGATCTGGAGACTAGGAAATGCCTCTTAAAATGCAAAAGGTAAGAATTCTTTCATTGAAATATGTCCTGCCTGATATTTAGCTATTGTATCTGAAAATGCACATAATGAAAATTTGCAGGATTTGACATTTGCAGAATTTGACATTGGTGTATTATTCTAAACATTTTCTTAGTAGAAATCAAAATCATAGTAATGATTTTCTTAGTAGAAATCATTTTCACTATTTTCTTAGTAGAAATCAAAAGAACCCTCATCTGTCTGTGAAACAATATAAAGTTACGTGGTTAACGTCTATCAATTATTTTTTCAGGAGTCTCTGGTTTATGCAAACAGAAGCCTAGAAACAGTTCCAGGTGAAAAGGTTCTGCGGGACAATAAGGAAAAACGTGATCAACAGAATCGTCTGAAAGAAATAGATTATCAGCTGGAATACATAGAGAGAAGTCTTGTAAGTTTCCTATTTTTGTCATATTTTTCTTCCCTCAGTCTGGTAACATTAGAGTTTATCATTCCATCTGTCTTAAAATAAAATCAAGTTTTTTAGCCTTATGTAAATTTCTGAAAGGAATCCCCAAGAAAATATGCAGGCAAAAGTCTCAAATAATTATTCTTAATATGGGAAATATTTTTTTCAGTTGTAATACATACTTACCTTTAATATAGGGTCTTTCAAAGTCGAAGACATTACCCTCCTCTCTTCTTTCCCAGAGGGGCATAGCATAAACAATAACATATAAAAACATGCTGAAAGGATTTTTAATGGCTCATATACTTCAGTGTTCTTTAAGGACCAAATCTGATGGGAATGTTGTATACTTTAAGTTATTGAGGTAATCTTTCTTTATTATCACTACATTTTTATGTCTGTGTGTTGTAGAAATTTGTTTCTTGCGTGTAACTGATTTTAGAGTTTTTCACTTAGTAAGAAAAACATAAATATATAAATTTGTTATGACAGACCAAAAATCCACATAGCCTACCTTTTTCTCTTGGAGGTCTTTATTCAGCAGTAGGTTTACTCTCCTCAGTAATCAGTTAGGAAAAGTATTGTTCCTGTTATCTTTTATCACCCCCAAAATGGAATCTCCAGGGCAGATCAAAAGCTTTGTGATTCAAGTGGCAGCATAACCACAGTGTTATAATCTCAATTACTTATAGCACTATTGCTATGGTTGCAAAAGCTTCAGCCACTCTACATTATCAAGGTTTATTCTGGCAGTGCTGGAGTGTATATGAAGTATGGGAACAAAGACTTCGGACAGGAAAACAGTGATTGTTTTAGAGGCTGTTCACTTGTGTGTGTGTGTGACTACAGTAAGGAAGCATATTTAATTCTTATTTATTCACAGTACCAAAACAATAGTAGAACTTCATTTTAATACACTATACTGTTATATTAAGCAGTTAAAAGAGAGAGACAAATAACTACGGGAAGTTAGTGAACTTCAATATATTGACTAGGTTAATGGGTAATCAGATAAAGTAAGTCTGCATATTGTCATATTTGTCTACTTATTGACCTTTATATCACTTTTTGTCACTAATGACCTTGCTCATGAGGCAAGCACAATCTGAGGAAGTATGTCTGGGGATTGTATGGTAGTCTACAGCAGGCCTGGGAAATGCCGTGGGCTGCTGACTCATTGGAATATTTGTTTATAAATGGGTCAGTTCCAAATCTTAGTTGGGTTATAGCAGTTTTGTTTGGTATCACATTACATGCAGACTCTTGCCCATTTTACCTTGATTAGATTGCGTGTATTTAAAACTCTAAATTGATAGACTGTAATGCCAATTTACACTGTTTATGAATACAGAATGTCACCTGCACCAATGTGTAGCATTGCTGCCTGCTATGCATCACCTGGCAGGGCTTTTTTAGGGGGACACACTGTCTTCTGCTCAGTTGCTGCTCTGTAGCATGACTGAGCTCATGGCGTGTGGATGTGAAATATGTGAGTAGTAGGTCCTTTGCGAGGTACTTCAGTTGTCAGTGAAGGTCAAGAAGTGTTCAGTGTACTTGAAAGCAATAGGTTTATTTCTTGTGTGAAAAAAGAGAAGAGCCTTAAAAAAAGAGTGGGTTTTTTTTCTTTTTAATGCAATACATATAATTGATTTTTTTTTTCTTAAATCAGATAACATATGCAGTTCTCTTAGGACCTTGTTTCTATACCAAAGTAATATTTTGGCACATCTGGTCTCTGCCAAGACACTGCTTGATGAAAAACTGAACTGAAAGCTTGGGTTGAGGAAGGGAGCACATAGACTACACGTTTCCAGAACAATTTAATGATTTCTGGAAATGCTGGGTTTTATTCAATAGGTGGCGCTCTTCACTGTATGTCAGAAGAGGAGTGCTTAGGCATGGCTCTAGGGGATGTTTTGACTGGCAATAAAGTTGTCATTTCTGCTTTATAAAATGCAGGTTGTAAGATTTGCCTCTCACTTGTGGCCAGAGTCCATGTGTGCAGCTTTTAGCGTTGTTATTTTTCTAGCTTTCTTTAAAATTGTGTATTTAAAATGCATGTTTTAAAAATTCACATTACATTTCAATTTCTCCTTTACTCTTTCCTAAACCACTGTAATTTGCTATGTAAAATAATAAATAAATTCTCTGCTCTGAGTAGAGGATGTGATATGCCAGCAGTTAGGAGTGTTATTTCTGAATGCGTGGTTTTACCTGATAGTTGTAACATACAGAATTTTACAAACTTAGTATCTGAGAGAACTTAAGTTAAAATGTATTTTGAAAGGTCCCTTGGACAAAATATTTTTTGTTTGTGCTTCCTAGATGGAAGCGATGAATAGTTTAAGCAGAATTTAGCTCTGTGTGTTAGGGCATTATTTGCAGTAGGTATAAAGGTAACTCTCAGGTTACCTTTATAGGTAGCTTTATTTGTGTGTGTACAGTAGAATGCTGTATTTTTTCACTACCTTAAAATGGAATATCTAAATTTATTTGTATAATGGTAATGACCTTCTCTTCAAGGGGAATGAATACATTAATCATATTTCTGGAGGAAGCTATTTAGTAGTTGCTGGCTTCTGAAATGATAACATTTATGGATTCCTCCACTAAAGTTAACCTCATATATGCTGTAAGACTTCATGGTCTAGCTAAACCTGGGAGTAAACTCACAAAACAAAGTCAGAAGATAAAACTTTAATACACATTTTATATAAACACATAAAATCTGCTGAATATTACACTTGAATTAGTGAAATGAAGGGCTTTGGAATCTGAGTTCCTCCTTTACGTTGAACAAAATTGTTCGTAGTGAATTAATATACCAAAGAATGTATTGTATGCGTTGTTGAAATGCATTGTGAAATTTCAATCCAACTGAAATGTATCTGTACCATGGTATCTGGGCCCTTGCTGAATTTCTTTTAGGTTTCAGTTTGACCTTAGTTCACTTGTTCTTCATTTGAAACCATGTCTGACTCTCTCCGCATTCTTTCATCTTTCAGTTTCCTGGAAACCACTGAGCTTATCTTTGTTTTGTGGATTGCATTGTTAACTGCTGCTTCAAAAAATACCCAGTTCAGCTGCCAAATGCGTGTTGCTGAGCATTAATGAAAAGAATTTTATATAGAAAGAATAATAAATGTAGTTATTTTTCAATTGTGGCTTTGTCTCGTTGGCCGTTTGTGATAATCCAGTGGCATGTTTGATGATGGGTTGAATTTCTTCATGGCAGACAGTAGGTTTAAATGCACATCAAAGCAAGCTATTATGTAAGATAGCTTCACCTTTGCTAGCTATATGTGTGTTGAATTCTAATGTATTATACTGGAATCTGATTAATTCCTGCCAAAAGTCTACCTACATGTGTCTCTTTTGGGGTTTTGGTTAAAAACATAAAATCAAAAATACTTCAAATGCATGTTGAATATATATGCATGTAATAGTGTGTATACACAGATATAAGTATAAATGCCAATTACCTCTCAGCACGACTGAGATACTGATGCCTACTTGAAAAAAGTGTCCTCTTCTAGTAAGTGCTTTTAAAACAGAAGCTAGATAGAATTAAGACCCTAGTCTTAAATTTAAATTTATCAGATGTCTGTACACCTCTAGGAATCATTTTTTTTCACAAGTTCACGCAATCTCTTGGCCAAATGCATTTTGTGATTGTTAATTATTAATTTTTTTTTTTTAATATCAAGTACTATTAGGAAAATATACCTTTGGTTATTAGAATAGCTGAAATTTGCAGAAAGGTGAGCAATTGGTGAGGATGAAGAACAAAAATAATAAATGTGACAACGCTGTCAGGAGCTTTGATTACCTTCAGGAGCTTACTCCAAAAAGGATAATTATCTTTTTGATGCAAAATAAAATACATCTGTGGGGACATCTCAGGATAAAATTAATTATTATTTGGTCTTGGTGAAGGTCTTACATCACTTACATAATTTACTGTTCATCAGGGTGGTGATGGGGTTTGTTGTTACACATAGTCTTGTTCCAGTCTTTGCGCTGATACTGACTGAATTCAATGTACCTGATCCTGAGTCTGCATTAGCCAACTTCCAGAAAAGAAGAATAATTTCATCCTGACCTCTGCTATAGTTCCTTTCTTCCCTTTTAAAGGGAAGAGGAGACTAACCTAAAGCCCTACCACATATCTGGAAAATAATTTGTCAACCAGACAATACTGTAATATGTTGTTGTATCACAGTCTCTCCAGAAATTAACAACTAATACTTTTGAACACAGAAATACAGCCATATTTTTAACTACTCTGTGCATTGGTAGTCATTGAAGACTATAGCAAAATAGCAAATATCTTTCTTTTAATTCATATGGTATTATGCGGTGTCTGGTTTCTAAATAAGCATATGTTTGTCCATAAAAGTAGAAATTGTTTAATAAAACATTTTCATAACACATAGCACCAAATAAAGGGAAAAAGGACAGCCTATCTAAATAAAGTTGAGATAGGCCACTTTCTGTGTTATTTCTTCAAAAGTATCTACCAGGTGCTAAAGTTGCATGTCAAGCTGTTGTTGAGCTTCAAACAAATCTTGTTTATTCAGGTTTTACAAGGCTTCATTCTAATTATGTGATTATACAGAATTGTTTCAGAATGAAATGTGGTAGCATTTCCACCTGGGAAAATATCAGTGTGAAAACCTTATTTTCTTCATTTAGCAGCTACTATACACGAGAAGAGAGCAGTAAGATTAATAGTAGATTGACAAAATGTAAATATTTCACTCATGATTCAAATAAATTTACTGTGTATTGGTTATTTTTCACTGTACTGTGGATAAGAATGAATTGGCTGCCAGAAGTATTTATAAAAATATTTTGAAACTACATGTTGCATTAAGATTCAATAAAATTAAATAATTTTTGTACACATGTTTAATTTTAAAAACTAAATTATATTAAAATATTGACCAGTTAAACTCTTAATGATGCTTCTAGTTTATATGGAAAATTAAGATAATATTTATGTAAATGCCTGTTAAATTGAACTGCATCCATATGATGGTGATAAGTAATATGGCCAGTTGCATCATAAGTTTTAGTTATGTTTTGATACTGTATATGAAAAATCATTGCTGGAATTTGATACCTGTAATGGGACCTGTTTTAAGCATAATGGATTTCTAGGTAAGATTGATCAAATCTTGAATTTTCAGTCAATTCAATGTACTCATCCTCCTTCTCCCAAAATGTAACTTCTAGTTAAGACAGCAACTCTGCTGGTTTACAACTCTGCCATATTGTGGTGTTTGCCATCATAAAATAACAAAGTATCTTCGACTGCTCACCCATCTCTAAATTCATGTAGTGCTACTTACAGTCATCCTTCGATCTCCTCCCATTTTATGTCTCTAACATGGCTTAAGTGTAACTGCATTGCTTCCTTAATTTTATTCATTTATAAATGGCATTTAACACCATCAAACAGATTATTATTGGGAATGTATTTCTTAGATGGTAAAACAGTCCATGAAAACCGACTTGCTTCTGTGCTCTTGTGTTATTTGTTCAGTATATCTTTGTCACACTGCTGTCCTCTCTGCCTTCAACAGTGTTGTTGTATTTGCTTATGTCATCCATTTTTCTGCCTCCCAACCCCTCTCGTCATCTCCAGCCTGGGTTCAGTGTATCTACTCATACTGGTCTTTCTCATTCCTTCTGAACTCCCCTTTCAACCCATCATCTTTAGTTCATGGTTGAGATAAATACATGGCTTCAAAGCAGGATGGTGCCCTTCATCCAATGGTTATAGTTTTAAACAGTTGCTCATTGCTCTGCTCATGACTGAAGCCCTCTGGTTAAATACAGTCAAGTGTATTAAGCAGTAAGGAGTTTGGTGTTTTCCAGGTGCTTGACTATCTGTGTACATGTACCTTTTGTATGGATATTCTTAGAATAGGTTTATTTGGGCTTTTCATTTCTCCTTTCTCTTCCCTGTTTGTACAACATGCAGCATCACATTTCAATGCAGTAACTATGGTTTCTGGCTGCAGTAATATTGAAGTAATGCTTAAAAATTCTCTGGTTAGTAGGTGTTGACACTGTAACATTTTCATCATTGATGTGTGCATGTCCCTCTGAGGGAAGGAGAAGGTATTTTCCTGTTGTCTCACATCTCTACTGGCAAATGCAGGACTTCCTCGTTCCTTGCTGCAAGTTAGCACTGTTCTTTAATTTCTGTAGGAAAGAAATATTATTTTTGTTGGCCCACTTGTGCTCTGTATTCTAAGTGAAATAGTCAGGAGAATGCCCCTGTTTCTCTGCAAACGTTGTTGGGGAAGGCTGTTTGTGCTTTGCCCTAGGATGTCCCATTCAAAGTAAGAAATTAAAAACAACAGGGCTGCTGTGGAGTAAACCTTCTGCAACGTGTACTTAGGTGTAATTTATCCTTTATGGGTGAGTATCTTAATCTTTTGATAAGTAGCATATCTACATAATTACATAATACATAAGTAGCATCTCTACATCTTATACTTGGTGGCTAATGTGATTTTGGATCTGTGATAAATGTCAGCATAGAAAATTTTGGCTGTAATTTTGTCTTATACCTGTGTGTGTCTGTATGTCTGTATGTACAAACTGTGTAGCAGAGTTTTGGTGTTTTTCTTGAGACACTTTGGCTTACTAGGCCAGGATGGAAGTGTAATCATACAGCATCTCTAAGAGGGAGAGATATAAGACACATAGCAGATGCACAGGTTGGAGATACTCCTGTAAACTACATCAAACTATTTGATGGCCACATGGGGTTCCTAGGCCAAAACATTCTTAAATGTCCTAGCAATATGTGACTTCTATAAATATTTGTAATATTACTGTTGGCATGTTGTTTATTTCAGTTTAAGCTATATAATATTTATATATATATTTTCACCTATGAAAGGCAATTGTGGGAAACAAAAAGTTATTTTCAGTATGATTCCTAAGACTATAAAAATACCATTGAATTTATAGATAAGAGGGATACTGTAATTAATGTTTTAAAGCAAACTGATAACATACTGTGATTAATCTGATAATCACAGTTTTATGGCAAAGTGTAGTTGAAAGCTTGAAGTGTTTCTCATAGAATTTTGGCTCCTAGCAACAGTTTCTTGAGATGACAACAGCAGTATTTCTAGCATGAATGTAGTAATTTTATTTTCAGAAACAGGGTAATCCTGTTTACAGATTCAAACATAGTTGATTGGAGAAAAGCCTTGAAAGTTTTTTCTCATAAATTTAAACAGTCTAATTATACATCATATTTTTTATGTTGTGCTGCACAGCACAAGTCAGTATCAAAAAATACTTACGAGGCTGGGATGTCACCTTTCCAGAAAATCTTCACTTAAAATATTCCCTCTTATTAGAGCTAAAGGCATATAAACTTTTGATGGAAAAAATATGTTAATGCCCAACATTCTGCTACTGAGTATTTGTACTGGTTGACAGTTTGGCAGGTTTGGGCACCTCGTGGTTTGTCTCATGCTTAAGTCTGTTTTTTGATGCTGGACTGAGCTGGACTTTCTATGGCCTCTATTTGCTGCACATGCTCAGAGCATGCCAATACACACGAGCAGCCACAGGTACAAAACGTTATCAGGCATGATCAAAATTACGCCTCTTTGCTTTCAGAACACAGCCTTAGAGGATGCCTTCACTTTATTCAACCTCAGCAATTTCATCTCAGTAGCTTTATCTCCATGTTGTCTCTGGCAAGAGAACAATCTAACCCTACATAATTCTTTTTCCAAGATTTAGAGGAGCAAGGACATAATCTTTCCCGTGGTGCTATTACGATATTCATCCAGGAACAAGGTATTCAGGGGCAGACCAGCATGAATTAGAAGGATGTTATTTCTTTGGCCTGGTGATGGGTGGAATATGGAGCACTGGTTGTATCATTTATTGTTGTGTGGGGACTAGGAAATTCCTTTTTCTGATGACAGGCTCATCGTTGATCTAGATTAATGGTTTCTAACACCATGATTTTTTTTTTTGTCCTAATAGGGTTTTTTTTGTCCTAATAGTTTGATGAAAATTTTTCAGACTCGCCTATATCCTAGTCATTGAGGTCTCCCTTCATAAAAAGGGGAATTAGGCTGAGACTTAGAAATTGCTTTCTGGGCTTGCACTTTTGTAATTATGCAGGGCAAGTGAAATTGTCATCACACAAATTGATTGTGTCCATGTAAGAAGCATGGCCGCATACTGTTGTTATGATTTTCAGATGGCACAGAAATAACAACATGACTCTCGATATGGTGGTGAAGATGAGAGCAAGCTTTATTATTCTAAATTCTCTTTTTATAGAGTAGTTCGGTACAAAGAACGTGATTGGCTATTCAGAGTCTACACTCTTTGTCAACAACTTTGCCAGTAAACATGTTGGAAAAACACCACCTGCGGATGGTTTCTCACTCCCCAAGGTTTGTTTGAATTCCTCCTTAAGATTTTCTCAGGCCACTTTCTCAGGCCTGTGTGAAAGTAGTATGTGGTGATTTCACACAGACACTGTAGCTGCCTGATGCCTAATTTCAGACTATTGTCAGCATCCATAGTGTACTTTGTGATAAATCCTGACCTTTAATGCAATCCCCCAGTTCTTAAAGAAGCAGGATTGTAGGATCTTCTCTTTGGGTCTTTTTTCTCTTGTCTGGTTTGGTTTTGGGTTTGATTTCCCCTTGGAGCAGGGCGCTAATAACACCAAGGGTGCGGGTTTGATCCCTGTACAGGCCATACACTTCAGAGCTGGACTTGATCATCCTTGTGGGTCCATTCCAACTCAGAATATTCTGTGTGATTCACCTCCTTATTGCTTAATTTTGGCACTGTTCTGCTTAGAGATACTGAGCAGTGTACATTTGTACATAATACTGCATGATAATGACCACTTTTTATATTTTCTGTACTACTTATTTATGGAGAAATGCTTTCTATGTAGGGTGTTACCTTTACTTTCAACTATTCAGGTAGTACCAAAAAAAAGAAGCCCGTTATAATAAGTTGACATTGGAAGACAGAAGATACTGACTGGACTTTGTAAGAAGTGCTTCTTAATATGACCTGTTTTTATTTTTCTGTTCTACTAATTATGTTTAGGACTGAATAGGTTATTTGAATTCCTTCTGTAGAAGAAGTTTCATGTTTCACGTTTCAAGAGTATTTGCCCTATATCTTCAGAGGCTCTTTTTCCCCCCCCTCTTCATTATAATTTAAAGAGTAAACCAATTGTGTAGTTAGTTATATTTCTCAAATGCAAACCCCAGTCAAAATTAAACACACCTCCTTACTAATAATCTTCCATTGTATGCACCCTGTCACTGCCTTTTTCTTTAGAACACTTCCCTATTCCTTATGTGCTTGTCCTAATTTTCTGACATGCAGAGAACTCTCCATTCCATTTTGGTGGGATCAAGTCATTATTCATATCATATAGTCTTTTCTGGCTGGACTATTGGTGTTCTTTGTTTAAAAATATGTATTTTTCTTTTGATTGCATTTATCTTCCCTAGTGCTTCAATGCAACATGTAATTATACTGTGGTATGTGTATGTGTTGAACAATAAACAATATTTATTGCTAAGAAGAGTATTTAAATGTTCTGAATCGTTTCACTTTTTGAGATGTTCAAAAGATGTGGAAAAGAAGATTAAAACTGAATAACTGCTTCTACAAACATGAACATGTGGTTGTAGCAGTTCTTTTTTTCTTCCTAGCTGCTTTTCTTTCTGTAAATCAAAGCCTTCCTTCAAAGAAATATCAAGCAAGAGTGGTGTCTCTCAGCAGGGAGTCTTCATTCTGCAGGAAACAAACATTTTGTGCCTGTCCTCTGCTATTGGCGTAAATGTAATAGAAGCCTATTAAGAGTGTGTGGAAGCTTCTGGTTTGTGAGGAGCAGTCTAAAGAGGCTTTTTTTGTTGAAGCCATGTATATTACTTTCTCAGTGTAATTGCATATAAATATAACACACGTCTACAGTTTTAAAACTTATTATATATTTATATATGTGTAATTGGGAAAGTAGAGTTGTTTATGGTTAGAATTGTCACTCATATACAATATCTTGTCCTTATTTTTTGTTTAGGATCATTGACTGAGGAAATAAAATCCATTATAAGTACCAACAAGTGTTTTTATTGCTAGTATTTTTAATGGCAAAGCTAGAAAGCACTAATTAGCTAAGTGACTTCAAAGTGATAGCAGTAACCAGCTAAGAATTTTTAATTTAGTAAAGGAGCAAAAGACTGGTGATCTTTTTGGATTTGTATGCAAAGGAAGGCATTGTAACCTATATTTGTGAGAGAAATTTCAAGTATAGTATGATGATGGTCTTTCTCAGAAAGGCATGTCTTAAACCTGAATTTATATAACAATAACAATAAAAATAAACTTGAATTATGTTAATTCAAGAAATGACAGAAGTAAGAACTGTATAGAATGTACAGAGTATGGACTTGTGAAGAAACATTAGGAATAGTCATGCATACATTATTCAGACTCTTTATGAATTACACGCTTAGACTGTAACCTGTAAATATTATAAGTATGAAGTGTGGAGCTAAATTAGGGGTGTATAGTGAGTTCATACCAACAGTCATTATGCAAACAAATGCCTTTCCACCTGAATGGTACAAAAACCCTGAATTATCAGTGTTTGAAATTACTGTATGAGTAGCTTTGATTGGTTTTTCAGTCTCTGTCTCATTACCAAGTGACTTCCAGTCACTGTGTAGTTTTCTCAAGGTGTAACAGTGTTTCTCCCTTTTTAATCAATCCACCGGTCAAATCCATTTTGATTGGAGAAGTGTGAACACTATCCTGTAATACAAGTTCCAATACTTACATCCAGAAATGGCCTTTTAACTTGTCTTTATATTCTCTATTTTCAATTATCTGTACTTCCGTCTCTGACAGTTTGCTTTTTAGACATTTATAATACAATAGTTTCAGTTCTTTTATGAAACTTTTGTAATGTCACTAGCAGTTTCAGGCACAATATATAAAAGCAAAAAACCTAAAATATAGTATTGGAAACAGAATTGGTAATGTTAGCAGGAAAATCAGCTGCAAATTTAGATTCCTTATGTTAATGACATTTTTATTTTCAGAAAAATAAATAAAGGCAAATTAGGCTAAATCTGTTTTATTGTTGCGTGCTAAAGAAATTGCCTTTTTTTATTCTAAATGCAAGTGTTGCTTAATAAGAGGATGATCATAGTAGGAAAAGTAATATCTGTATCTTGCTTGTTTTTGTACCAGGGATTCATAGCAGAATTTAGCTACAGAGTAAAGTGAGTGGACAAATCTTTTAATTAACCTCTGTCATTATACATCAAGTCCTCTTCATTAAATAGATGTAACAGGGAGAAAAGCCAGTTGTTTCTAATAATTTTCTAGTGCTTTTGTGGTTTGTATACTTCAGTGTTCTGAAGGTCGGATAGAACTACCAGACCATAAAATCCAGCCAGCGAGAGATCTGGAGCTAAGAGAGCTCAAGGATTTATTAAGTGATGTGAAACTCTATTGTTTTGTGCATGTGTTACATAATTGCTGTCAGTGCAAGGCTGTTAAAATTCCCTGCTAGTAATAACACGAATACCATTTTATAGCTTCAAGAGGAGATAAAAGAAGTTTCTTAGTCAGCACTTCAACAATATCACAGCACATGTCAGTTTTATTATTCTGGGGCCTTCAGTTTTGGCAGATGCTCTCCATTCTGGCTGTGGTGTGGTAATTACCATATAAATTAAGCAGTGAAATAAGCTGAGTGCAGCCTTATCCCTGCTGCCTGTAACCAGGTTGCAAGTATCACAGTGTGAAACAGGCATAATTCAGGCTGATTATTTTTAGAAGGCCACATTTTGAAGTCCTGGACCTTTATCCCAATTCGAGTCAATTTTAAAAGTAAATTGAAGCTGTTTAGTTGCTGTGCAAACAGAAGGATCATTCTTTCTCCACAAGGTACTCTCCATAATAGCATTCCAGGAATTCGTTCAATCCATCCTGGTTTGATTCATAGCCACTAATTATATTTCAGCATGCATTCTAATGCTTCAAATTATATGTGTCCCTACTTTAATGAGTTGTAACTAGTCCTTAAATGGGGAGCTTTGCACTTTTCTTTTATATCTAACAGGCTTTACTTTGGGTTTTATGGGATTAAGCTGCTATGGAAAATCTAGGAAAGTAAGCTGAAATTAGTGGTTTTGTTTCATATTGTTTTGTGCCTTTTTCCCCCCCTAATACAATTAATTCTGCTCATTTTGGAAGCTTTGGAAATTGTTAAATCAAGAGTCCAAATGCAAATTTCTCAGATAGTGGTAAACCAGATATTTTTCTCCATGTGATAAGTAACCACATGTGTCAAGACTGGGCAAAGAAAATAAAGATGATGTGGGCGACTGATGCTTTTTAAAATCAGAAAAATTGTGTTGGAAAATAAAAGCCTCACAAGAAAAATAGTCTATTACATAATTTTTTTTTTCTTTCTGTTGTTGCATTACAGAAGTCAAAGCATTTTAGAGAACTGGGTATGTTATGAATGGTGTAGTGGACACAAAAAAACATGGCCAGGGTTTCAGTGGGCAAGTGACAAAGCTGATGATGTAACTGCAATCTTTTGATTTAAATTCTTCTTTTAAATTCAGTGTCATGGAAAGAACAAGAGCAGAAACTCGTGCAATCAGTATTAGGCTACAGTTAGTTGTCTTTTGCTTTACTAGGCTATCTTTTCTATATTAAAATATGAATCCACAAAGCTACTGTATTAGAGATAACCTCTGATCTTTTAATAAAACGGAAAGTAAAATTTCCTTACTTTTCACCTCTGAGGGATAATGTGCAAAATATTTAAGTTGTTAAATTTATAAGAACTATCTTTGGATTCAACAGCTACTACAATTCCTATCTTCTCAATTTACAAGTACTTTTGGAATAAAAACTGTTTTTCCCTGTTTTGTTATTTTCTTCAAGTAGAGCAGATGGATTTCCTTTTACAATCCTAACATGAAACTGGCAGTGTAAACAGGGAAACAAAACTGAAATAATAGGAATTTTAATATTTAAATATCAGAATTGTATTTAACTATTGTAGAAATAAACACTAGTGTCAGAACCCATTTCAGCTCAGCTAATTTTATTATTCCTACTTCAACTCTTCTTTGGTGTAAGGTTTTTCTTTTTTCTGCTCTGGTATGTTGTTTGATTTGGATCGTTTTCCTCTTCTCCCATGTCCTTCAGGAAGCTTTTCTCAACAGCTGATGGACTTATTTTTCTAATTGACAGTTTAGGTAGTTTCATGCAGCACTTCAGTGGCCTTCAGGAACAAAGGTGGTACATAAAAATAAGCTCTTATTTGAATAGCTTGATTTTGAATGACTAAGGACTTGTAAAGTTAAATACTGGAGTAATCTTTCTATAAACATATGGAATACATTTTGATATAGTTAAAGAAGAGGCACCTGCAGTCTCCCAGATGGATGGTACATGACATTAAATGACTTTTTCTCTTTTGAAGAATCCTATTTTTTCTCATTTTTGTAAAGCTTTTCTGAAGATAGTATTAGGTAAACCATTTAAATAAAACTCACATTTTCTGTATGTGTATCTACTCTATGCCTTGTTATTAATTCTTGCTATATAATTACCTTCATTAGGGCTCTTCTGTTTGCATTTTCTTAAAAGATTATATCAATTAAGACCAGCCATAATCCCACAGAAGCTTTTGAGAAGTCACAAAGTAGTATGACTGGCTGTAGAGATCTGTTTGGGCAGAATAATTTTAATATTGAATGCTGAAGTTACTACTTGGTTTTGATACTCACCTTTTTGTAACTGCTTAGTTTGGTAAGACCTTCATGAGAGTATTTTCTGTGCTTGACAGATATCATCTGTGAACACAGGTAACAGTAGATAAAAACAGTAATTGGTGCTGAGAGTATGGGAAGGAAAGAGCTGGGTTAATGAGTAGAGATGTGTTACAGTTAAAGTTTGATAAACTGTTGAGCTTGCTTCATAAGCAAGTACATAAAACAAAACAGCTCCAAGCTACTAATTATATTATACTACATGACTTATTGTCTGGATTTTTGCCAGGTAGAAAATGATTATGCCAAATCTTACTTGTACTTTCACAGTTGACCTCCCAGTAATCCCCCAGAGGAGGAAGGAAACCCAAAAAAACAAACCCAAAATTCAACCAAAACCCATGGGAAGTATTGTTTTGTGGGGGAAAATGTGCTTAGCTGTTGTCAAACTTAATATTACTTGTTGAAAAATTGAATTCCACTTCCATCCTTTACGCTTAAAGTTCTTCATTCACAACTTTACTTGCCATTCCATTACAAAAATTACTTTTAAATAAAAGTAAAATACTTCTTTTATGTAGGTATCTAAGACATTGGTAGAAACTATCACAGTAACTCCACATACTTGATTATATATTTGGATGGAGCTCTTGACTCTTTAGCTTTTCCTTCTCTACTGTCTTTCAGGCTTCCTATTTGTATACTGTTTGCTGTTATTTGTAGTGTTTTTCTTTGAGTTTCATAGTGTGTGAGTGAACTAACCATGTTAAGGAGGGCAATGTAGATCACAGCTGTTCTTCTTATGTTTAGTTAGTTTTGAATGTGGAATTTACTTTTACAAATTCCATTGAGCAGGCAAATAACAGAAAACAAAATGCACTGTGAGGACAACAGATTTTAATGTGCAATTTTAATCCTGATGTATAATTTTCTCTCATTTTCGGAACACAGCATGCAGCAAATTCTTTCTAATTCAATTTATTCTTAATCTTCTCAATTTAAAACCATTTTCTGTGGCTTACCTCACAGTAATGTATTTGAAACTATAAACTGCTAGGTGATGTGCAGATTTGCTAACTGCAAATAAATATAAAGTATAAGTAAGGTTAAATTAAATAGTGTTGATGTGTAGTTTTGGTACAAGATACCAGAATCTCATGCAGAAATATTATTTATGTTCTAATGAAAGCTAAAAAGAACAGTCAAGTTGTCTTAATTAATCTCCATGTATCATTAAGCATTACTAGATTGTTTTTTTCACTAAAAGGGAAAAATTGTTGCCTGAATAAAGCCTACACTCTTCTTCTAAAGGTGTCCAATGTGTGATGTAGACAAAAGGAAACAAAACAAGGTAAAGAGGAGAATGACTTTCAACTCTTTGATATAGCAAAACTGCTAATGTCTTTAACAGAAGTTTTAGAGGAGTGTAAAAACTAATAAAGTAATATAGTATAAGAACAATATAGTGTGCAAGATTGAAAAGTTCCATTGTTGAGGGATTGATGGTATAGCAAGCTAAATTTTCAATTTGGTGATTTTAACAATATGGCTTGAACTAGCTAAATATTCCCTATAGGAGAGCATTTAAAGTACAGTCTAATTAATCATTAATACAATTTTTGAAATGAATGCCCCCTGCAATGAGTTGGCTTTATCTGCATAGCAGCCAGTTGTCAGCCACAGCTGAAAATTGCAAATGCTTTCTGCTATGAAGAAAAGCATGCAGTTTTTAGATACCTGTTATTGCAAGAAAATACTAGGAAAAAAAATAAAGGTATACTTGATTTGAAGTGAAATTAATAATTTTATGAATGTACTCTGAATAATTCTTGTATAGCTATCTAGTTCAAAATGTCTGAAGACAATTAACACATATTTCAACTTGATGGACTAGTAAGTATTACTTTGGCCTCCAAAAATGCAGTCTTCAAATAATTAAACAATAATTAAAAATATGCTCTATTTCTCTTAGTACTGACATACTTTTGGAAGCTGGTGTTCTTTCAGCCCATTGAGTCTCTTTTTGTTAAGAAAGGGAAACTGCCCAAAATTCTATGTACTGCCAGATCCTTCACAGAATGCCTGTGTACAGAAGGCAAAGTGGCTTATGCAGATTGCTCTGCTCTGAAGGTTTTAACTGTAGATGCAGAGTTAGGCAGGTGTCAGGTAAATTCAAAGAGGGAGATTACTTCTAAGTTAATTTATAGATCAATTTATAAGTCCAATATTATTTTTTTTCTCTAGGTGATTAGGATTTTTGTTCCCTGAATAATCTGCTAATTCATATTCTATCACTGCATCTCTTTCAGATAAGATACATATAAGTGGTTAAATTGTTGCAAGACCAGTTACTTTAAAAACTCTTGATATTACATAAACGAGTGTACACTACAAGAAAGGCTACATTCAACTCAATGAAGTCCACTTAGTCCTGCATATGCATTCATGTGCTCTCTGTGAATGCTATTTGTGTTTGGGTGTCAGGTTGCCTAAAACATATTAAAAAAGCCCCCCATGCAGTTTCTTAGTTTGTACTTGCTTAAGGCGTCTGCAGACGTCTGAAGTCAGTTTAAGGTTCTAAGCTAAAGCTAGTCATAATCTATGCTCATGACTGCCTTTAGTAAAATTGAAAAGTCTGTTAGACTGATTTTTACTAGTTTACCTTCTGAAAAACGAGAGTAGACAGATGTCCTTTCATTTTGAGCAGAATACTGTTATTCTACATTTTGAGCACAGGATGAGTATTATACTTGGATAAAATAAGGAGTCTTTCATTCTCAGGCTCATCTAGTTTCAAGGAATGTCATTTATGTGGTAATTTCCTTCAGTATTTATTTCCTGTCCTAAATCTTGAATGAATCAAACAGAATATATTACCTGTGGCATAGATTTCAAAATACTATCATCTTGATTATTTCTTTGCAAGGAGGGAGAATAGCCTGATACTGTGCTGCTTCTTAGTCTTTCATACAACTCTGTAAATTAGTCATTCAGAATTATTGCTTCTTTTGAACATTTTATTTAGCTATGAATATACATGCATAATAGTCTTGACAGGTAAACTAGGCACTTGTTCAGTAAGCCATAACATTTTTGGCTTTTGGAACAGAGTTTATCATAAATGTTCAAGAGCCATATTCTTTGTTACGTTTTTGTAATGTGACAGAGAAAGAGCAGAATACATATTTAAAGAAGAATATTCCAAATGGAATTAATTTTCTTTAAAACATTGCTCTTCTTCCTATTTGTAGTTATTTTGTATTTGAACACAGTAGCCTTAACAAAGAATTCTGGAATAGGAAACCAGTAATAATAGAAACAGTGGTCTTGTCTCTCAGACATCTGTAGTGAACTAATAGTGTACAAGTTGTTCAAAACGTTTTTCTAAACATCACAAATATTTTCATCTAAACTAGAAAATATTGGCTACATAGTTCTGAAATAAATAAAAATAAAATTGTTTTAGTGCCATATAGAGTATGGTTTTGACAAGAAGGTTTGCATATAACCATTTACATTAGAAAAGATCTTTAATGTCATGTCCAATCTAGCACTGCCAAGTCCACCTCTAAACCATGTCCCTGAAGTGCCACACCTACACATCATTTAAATACCTTCAGGGGTGATGACTGAAACACTTCCCTGGGCAGCCTGTTGCAATGCCTGACCACCCCATCAGTGGAAAAATATCCAATCTAATCCTCCTGTGGTGCTACTTGAGGCCATTGCCTCTGTCCTATCACACATTGCATAGGAGAATGCCCACCTCCCTGCAATCTTCTTTTGGGTAATTGTAGAGAGCAATGAAGTCCTCCCTGAGCCTCCTCCAGGCCAAACAAGCCCAGCTCCTCCAGCAGCTCCAGTTAGGACTTTGCTCCAGATCCTTCTCCCCCTTCCTTGTTCTTCTTTGATTCTTAATTACTTTTCTTAACTAGTAAAGTTATCAGTAAAATAAAATACTGTCAAAAGTCATAAAATAAAGGTAAAAGGTGTATTTAGTGTTTGATCATTAGTGATACATAAATTGTGCCAAGCAGTAAAAAAAAGGAACTAGCCATTCAAAATATAATACCTGGGCTGAAACAACAGTACAAGACAGAATACAATGAATGACATCTTTATCTCAGCACAGTATCTGTTTTGTATTTTTTCAGAATTAAAATTTAGGTTACTAGAAACCTAAGTTGAAAAAGTTACTAAACCCATTGTTGGAAAAAGGGAATATTGGTCAAAGAACTGTTAAAGCTATTACAATATAGATAATGTTAGAAATAGTTTTCATCTTGAGTTACCATATTTATTTGTTAGGATTTATCAGGACCATTCATATAAAAAATGAAATTGTAGGAAATATCTTTAGCTTATTTTCTGTGGAATTGGAATGTATATATAACAAATGTTTTACTCTTACATTAATGTTTATAACAGCAGGGTGATAGTTTGACTTAGGGTGTCCAAAATGGCAATAAATTATCTCTAGCTTTTGGCATCCTTTAATTATGATTATGCTTTATTGGCATGTACCTGCACAACAGTCTTTAATAAAGTGGGAAAGCTTGCTGTAAGTGGGGTTTTGTTAGTGTGGCAAGTAGACTAAACAGTAAAGGTGATTGAGTGTCAAGAATTCGTATTGGATTTCAAAGTGTCCTTCTTCAGAGATATGCTGTTGAGTTCTTTTTTATATCACACATGAAAGACATATTTCTAGACATAACCATCTCCTCACTTTTGTTTTCAATTGTTTTCCCTCTCTAGAACTAACATAATAGTTCTATTTAAAATATGGTCAGTATTTGTGTATTTAGATGCTTCTATGGTGGTGAAGTTTCAGAGATGTTTTAATGATATACTTGCATTTACTGTGAAGGGGTAAATTAAACGGCTTTGTCGCAATTAGATGTATGTGCTTAAGGTTGTTTAAGTACAAAAAGAAGAGGCTCCTTATTTAATATTTTATGATCTTATCAATCTGTCTTCACTGCTTAAATTCATATTATAAAGGTCTGATCCTGCACGTCCATGCTTGTAATGTGAATTAAAGAAATATCCATAATTTAATTTTTTCCTGAGTTTATTTAGGATGAAGCCTGTAATTTGCATTACTGGAAGTTATGAAAATGGCAGAAAAGTAACATAACTCATTATTGTGGCCTATGCCTATGAGATGTTTTTAAAAAAGAATTCAACAAAATGTCTAGGCCATTTCAGAGATTTCTTAGCATAGCAAAAATGCATGCTTCTAGGATAAAAGTGCAATTTTCTGCTAAGTGGAATACTTTTTGGCATTTTTTTAATGGCAATAACAGCTATGAGCTTCCTCCACTAAAAGGTGGGCAGAAATATTATGATAGTCCAATCTGTGAAGTTTGACTTCTATGTGATTATTGAATTATTGTTAGATGAGTTTGTACTTGTGTATGCAGTTGTGTATGCTTGCTTAGGTGCTGTCTCGCCAAGTCGGGCCATTGACTGTGTGCAGTCATTTTCTCATGCAAATTATTCTTTGCATATCTAGTTACTGCTTTTACCATAGTAACATGGAGATTTGCTTTCACAATAGGAAAGTGCCCATTGTGTGCACATAAAAAATTAGATGCATAACTCTGATCATGAGAAAAGAGGTTTTTGCATGACCAGATGAGAGACATTGCTAGGTAGCTATTACGCCTTGAGATGGTTGGCTGTGAAAAGAGCCAGTGAAAAAAGGATAGATTTTCCTTTTTTCCATCTTGGTAGTTGTCTGTTATATTTAATGATTTTGTAGAATTGGTTTTAAAAACTTTGTTTCATCTCTTTACTGGCCAGAAAATATTAATCTTCTAATATGTAAAGAATATAATTGTTTAAGCAATGGTTCATATGCATGAACTTTGTATAAGGGAAAAAAACTTTTTTGCTATGGCATATTGTTTGGCTGCATGTGGTTTCTACCTACACTCTTTAAATGTATTATTACTGATCTACTTGAAGACCAACTATTTTCTACTTTTATGGGAAACAGACGGAATGTCTGGAATTCCACTTAGAAAAAGGAATCTGTATCCTGCTGAGTAATAGCAAGATGGTTGTCTTTTTTCCCTAGCTGCGGATGTAAAATTCAATACCCAGAGGCATGCAAAATATTGAAGGTGATTTACTGTTAAGATTTTAATATCGTTCCTTAAATTACATAGCTATAAGGAGTATATCAGTCTGCAGGATTAATTTCAAGAGAGGTAGCTTAATCTTTTGTTGGAGAAATATATTTCTTAAAGAAAATATAAAAGTAATGGATTTAAATGCTTCAATTGTTCATATTATTCGTATTTTTTATTTCATGTATTTGTTGCTATTTGTAAGCATTCATTACATGCATGTTTACTTCCTCTGACTGTACCAAGTTTAAATATGTAGGGCAACTAAAAATGCAGCACGTTGGTGATTGTGTTTGGCTTCTGTTGGTGACAGCAGAAACTGGAGATGCTCAGAAACTTGAAAGATAGAGCTTTATATATTATGAAATTTAAATACATTGTTCTTATGACTTAAATATAAGCCATTTCTGACAACAACAGTGAACCAAAATGTTGCTTCACTTCCATCAATAACTGTAATGCAGATAAGCAGTGTGTATATAATCTTTCTTTATAGGCTGGACATGTATCATTATTTTAAGAAGATGACAACTTGTATTCACCCAGAAAAAATCCTGACATTTCTTTCATTGATAACATTTTGTAATTATTTCCTTGTTGTCAGCCTTCTTTCTGAGGAAAAATATTGTAATAAGATGAAGATGTTAGAAATAATAAATGAAAAGAACCTCAAGCCATTACTCAGTTTGAAGCAGATATGTGGGAATTAATTAGCAATTACCCTGTCTCTTTACTTGTGTGGATTTTGAATAATATGAAATATGTGACTACATTTCCCAGATTTGAAGATTTTAGCAAATCATTGTTATTTTTATAATAAATGAATTCTTGATTTTCTTCTTCAATATAAAATACTTGGGTTGACAGGTGAAGAAATATGACCAGTTTTTCAATTAAAAATATTTAATTGAACATAGTTTTTATGTTAACAGACACCCAATTTTAAAATTGAAGTCTTACATAAAAACATTTGAGCACTTGTTTGTGGCAAATAGAGGAAAAAAAAAAAAAAAAAAGACTGGCAAGTTGTGTTATTGACCACTCTTCAGAAGTGCACCATATAAATATACAATTCGTAATGGTATTTTTTAAAATTTATAAGGAAATCGTCAAAAGTTACTTAGAATTTGGATAAGCACAAGAATCTTCACTCTCATTTTTTCTGCAACCATCTGGTTGTTGAAATCACAGTGTTAGTTTATTATGGACATCTCATAATTGGAAAAATTCCACATGTCTAGGAAATAGAATTAACAGCTCCTTTTTTTCCTTTTTTTAATTTTTTTTTTTATTTCATGTTGGGAGAACTAATTTTTATATGCATCCAGAGTATAAGTATGGAAGAACAATATTTAAGTTGTGCAAGTTGTGTGTCTAAATTTAAACACTTCATGCCTCTAAAGAAGTAGCAGTGAGATGTATGCACTGTTTCAAAGAGGGCTGGAGATTTTTTTGGTGTAATGAAAGCACAAAGCTCATGCTGAAGCAATTGGAATTCAGTCTCCTAATTAGGTTTTATAAATGTCATTATATAGGGTTAAAATACTTTGTTTCTTGACCTGTTTCTTTGTGTAATTGATAATGATAATTGTATTGGGACTGACTGAGTCATTTAGACCCCTATATACAGATCACAACATGGGTGCCTGCCTGTTTACCCGTTTGCCTCCTTTTTCTAGTTTGACTTATTCTCTTTCAATTGCTTCCATAGATTTTGGGGTTTGGCTTTTTAGACTATTTCAAGGAAGTAAGTTTATTTTACTGTTTTATTTCTGCCTTTAAACAAGGAGTATATTACCATGTCCATAAATCATGCTCAGTAAATTAATGTGCTTTAAGTCCAGGAAGAGGAGTACTTTGTAGGTTCCCTTAAATAAAGGGAAGACTTTTGGAGAGAATGCTGTCATATTGAGGGGGCAAAACCTGCAAACAGTCCACCACATTTTCCTTTGACAAGTTTTCTGTGCCTGAGGACACACTCTTACTGAACATTTTAGAAGTCATTTGAGGTATGAAATGTCTATGAGGATGTTGTTATGGGAAGTCATCCAAGAAGCAATGTGCTGTAAATGAAGAAATAACAAACATAGTTATATTAGTGACTCTGCTTATAAAATATAGCTTTATCCTGTTAAAGCTTTGTAATACTAGCCAGGGTGAAAGGGAATACAAATACATCTCTATCCACTTGTCATATTATTTCTTATTCTATGTAAAGCACACCAGTAACAAGAGGCTCAAAGCATTTATTTGGAGGAGAGGAACTGTTAAGGGAACATTCAGTATTTGTACTATTTTCTGAAAATTGGGGTTTTGCTGTTTGTTTTTAGCATGAATTGCCTTTTTAGTGCAGGGTGGTTTCATGTGTACTTTTTTCCCCTAGGTGGTAATGTAGCAGGGCAGTTGATAAGTGTTTGGAGGTGTGGCTGATTCATTGCTCTTGATAGAATTTTGAGGCAGATCAATTGTTTTGATGAAGCAGAAAATTGTCTTTTTTTCCTTGTTTTTTGTTTCTCAAATTTTGGTTGTGTTATATGCACCACCTCAACTTCTGTTTGCCTTTTCTGGTACCATAATCTTTTCCTCTTCCTTCCTTTCCCTGTTTTCCTAATAGAGACGGCCCATTTTGAGTTGTTATCAAACTATTATGATCATTGCAACCCACTCATCCCTTCATTTCTTACAAAATCTTTCCATCATTGGTGCTGTCTCATGCTCTGTTTTCTCCTTTAGTTTATGTAGCTTCCTTCTTTGACCCCTGTGTGTTCCTTCTGTTTTATATCACCTGCAAGAAATTTCTGATTTTTAGTCACTGTAGACTCTTAGTCAAGAAAACAGAAACGGGAGTATAAGAATCTCTTTTAAGATCTTTTTCTCCTTTTGTTGAAGAGAAGAAGATAGAATGGGAAATTCTTTTCACTACTCCCAGTACCTTCTTAGAAGCACTTTTTCCCCCTACTAGGGAAAGTATGTAAAGCTTTTAAATTCAGGAAGCTTTTAGTTGCCATAAGTAAGACTGGATTCAAAACCAGGTGGCAGAGATGAATAGACAATGTCTCTTAACAGTGCTGTGTTGAATTCTACATCACAATACCTACCCTGATGAGATTCTTTTCTTCACAGTGAAATAAGAATTTAAGTAGTGCATAGTGGATCATTGAATAATGCTTAAAGAAATATTTTTAAAAAAAGTAAAGCTATTGTCTTGGTGTCTTTGTCTCTTTCTTTGTTGTCCAAATTCTCCAATTTTAATCCTTCAACCCCTGTTGTTTCTTGCATTATTGCTCTCAATGCACCACACATTGTTATTTCTGCCCAAGTTCCCTTCAATGAGAAAGGATTGATCCATTGTCCCTTCTAACCTCATATTGTGGGGAATTGTTGAGAATGTGAATTACAGAGATACATTTTTGTATTTGGAGTACCACTATGATGTTAATATAGCTATATTTTTTCTTGTTGTCTTCAGTCTTTATTGCCATGAACATGTAATTGGGTACTGAATTTGATATTTGTCCTGAATGCTTGCCTCTCTAGAATATGTGACTCCAGGGGAGGAAAATTCTTCTACTGTGACATCAATTAATGGTATTGTGTTGTATAGTAGGCATGAATGGCAGAAATCCAGCCAGTCAGAGGAGGCATGTAACTTCAGGTTCTTTTGTTGTAATATTCAGAGTTGGCTTAAGCTGGATACAAAGCTTTGATTAATGCATAAAATCCTGTCACACTGAAAAATTAAACATACTTTAGCTACTGACTGAAGATGGAAAGGGATATGGATGATTTCTTGAGATTTTACTTAGTCATGGAATTCACAGCTTGGATGACAATTTCCATTGAATAAGATGAAAATGGGAAGCATTATTTACAGAGGTGTTTATGAAGTACACTTGTGTATAAAGTACAGTTCTTGTTCAAGTTTGAAGGTGATACCAGATAGGGGGAGGGCAGGGAGGGTGATGCACTCTCAGCTCAGTACACTTGACAGCAGAGCTGCTGTCCAGAGAAACTTCAGCACGCTGAGGGAGTGGGCCAACAGAGACTTTGTGAAATTCAGCAAGGGTAAAAGCAAAGCCCTTCACCTGGGAAAGAAGAACTGCCAACAACAGTTCTGGGGCCTGCAGGCTAGGAAGCAGTTCCACTGAAAGGTACCTGGGCTTTCTGGTGTATGGAGGGTCTATCTGCATGGGAGCCAGCAACGTGACTTGGCAGCAGAGCAGGCCAACAGCATCTTGGACAGTATTTACAGGAGCAGAAACTCCATATAATTACTTAATAGTCTATTGTTTAATATTATATGTCCTAGTTTCCCATCATGTTTTTGTATTTATAAACAGTGAGCCCATGGTCTGCTACCATTTCTGTCATTGTCCGTTTTACAGATTTTCGCTTCTTTAACTTTGGACAAATTTCCTTCAGTTTTGTGGGCAAACTTGTATATATGTGAAATGTGTTGCTTCATCGCAGCGTCTTGACTGGAAGTAGGGAATTCTTCATATGAAATTATTGCCCTTCTCACAGAAATAATTACTATTATTCTAAAAGTCTATATCTTACATGAAGGGAAAAAGATGTGTTTACGTGGTGTTAGTCCATTGTGGTGGACGTTTTGTGTTTTGAAAAGAAGCAGCTTCATATTTGGATTCTTGTCCATCTCTTAACAAGTAGTTGCTAGGGAATGCTTCAAGGCTCTGCCAGTTCTTTTTATAAACATGAAGGACTGTACAGGTATTTAAAATCTGTAGTGGGCATTCTCCAATTATAATCAACTCCTACTTTATTTAAACTCAAATCAAGCTTGCTAGTTGACCACTAGTGAATATCAGCCTGAAGCATTATGAAGGTGAAAACATATCTAGCAAATGGAAGTGAAGTTATAGGACTGGCTTTCCTCACATTACTGGTTTTGTATGTTTATAAACATCTTTTAAATATAAAGATTTACCCCTTTCAATTTTTTAATACTGTTAAGCCCTACTGACCTCTATTTGCTTAGGTTTAATCCCTGGAACTTTTAAATCACTTTAACTGTCACTTATGTCATTTAAGAAAAAAAATCCAAACCAACCAGTAAATATAACCCTTCACAGATGTTAGCAGGGTTATAGTACAGTTGTTTTAATAAAGCACAGTAACAGCTTTGTTGCAGGGAATGAGGGCAAGAATCTTTTCCAGCAGAAAATATGGGAAGAATTTAAAGAGAAAGAATATTTGGGCACTTTAGGTGGTAAATTTAAAACCTATATTCTTAAAGTGCTGAGGGATCTCTAGCACAGTTATTAAATCCCCCAGTTTTTAGATCTAATTCCTGATGAGGCTGTTTGTGCTAGAATTCCCATATGTCTGCAGGACAGGAGGGAAGTAGGGCTTTTTTATTCAAAAAGCCACCTGAGTTGTGAAATAGAAGTTAATCAGATCTCTCTTGTACAAATTCTGAGTGGAATCTGGTTCTGCTTTTATGGCATGCAAGATTGATGCCCAACAAGGCTATGGAGCAAATTAAATTGAGTGTGATCACACAGCACATGCAGGACAACCAAGGGATCAGACCCCACCAGCAGGGCTTTAGGAAAGGCAGGTTCTGCCTGATCAACTTGATCTCCTTTCGTGACCAGGTGACCCCCTGGTGGATGAGGGAAAGGCTATGGATCTAGCCTATCTGTCTTCAGTAAAGCTTTTGGCGCTGTCTCCCATGGCCTTCTCCTGGAAAAGCTGGCAGCCCACAGCCTGGACAGGAGCACTCTGTGCTGGGTTAGGAACTGGCTTGGTAGTGAGGCCCAGAGAGTGGTGGTGATGGTGCTGCATCCAGCTGGCAGCCAGTCATCAGTGGTGCACCCGAATGATCAGTGTTGGGCTGAGACCTGTTTAGTATCTTTATTGATGATCTGGATGAGGGGATTGAGTCTACTATTAGCAAATGTGCAGATAACACCAAGTTGAGTTGAGGTATTGATCTGTGGAGGGTAGTAGTTCTCTGCAGGGGAACAGATGGGCTGAGACTCAACAGCATGAGGTTCAACAAGACCAAATGCCAGGTCCTGCAGTTTGGCCACAATAACCCATGCAGTGTTGCAGGCTGGGGGAAGAGTGGCTAGAAAGCTGCCCAGTGGAGAAGAATTTGGGGAGGCTGGTCAAGAACTGGATGAACATAATCTAGCATGTGCCCAGTGGCCAAGAAAGCCAGTGGCTTTCTGGCCTGTGTCAAAAATAGTGTAGCCAGCAGGACCAGGGAAATGATTCTCCAACTCTGCTCAGCACTGGTGAGTGCTGTGTCTGGTTCTGGGCCCTTCAATTCAGGAGGGACATTGAGGTACTGGAGGGTGTCCAAGGAAGTGCAGCAAAGAGATAGGGTACTGTAAATGGAGTATAGTCTTTTCCAAGTCAGGCCAAAGAATCAGAAGAGAGAAGTATCATATATGTATCAAAAATTTAGAAGAATCTAGAGTTATTGAATGAATTATTCAGGTCTGAAGGGAAAGTAAGATGAAGTCAAAATCAGCAGATCATCACAGAAGATAATAAATGTATGCAGAATATTTTGAGCAGTTAACAAAGCAATCTAGGATTTGTTGGTGTGACAAAATGTTTAATTACCCAGATATCCTTTGAGAAAGGTATAATAGAGTAAGTTTAACAAGCATTCACTGGTGACGTTTTTCCTTTTAGTAATGTCATAGTGTTTTGGTTTTTCTTTCTTTAGAAGGAAAATGAAAGCAACTTGCTGGAAAGTTTCTATAGATGTAGTTTTAAATAGTGAGAAACCAGCTAGAAGTGGCTAAGTGAAAGGCAACTTGATTAATGTGACAGTGAAATGATGGCACTCACAATGTTTACTAAAGAAAACAGAAACAGTGGATGTCAAGAAGCAGACTCTGAGAACTAATAGGACTAAACTTCTCAAGGGAATAAAGATTGAAAGGAAAGCTTTTTTAAAAAACAACAAACCTCCCACCGCCCCTAACTTTCAAACTCATTTTAAAAGTGAAAGGTCAGAAGTGAAGATAATCCAGTTGCAAAAGAAGGCTTGGAACTAATTTGTTGATTTCAAACACTAATTTGTTGATTTCAAGTAAATGAAAAGGGAAAATGAACTTGCATTTATAAGGTAATATGGATAAATACAAAAGAAAAATCTCAGGTTAGAGAGAGAATTTCTTAAAGGCTCATAGACTCTGAAATGAGCAAAGTATGTTAAATAAAGAAACATTGTATGTTAGAAAATCCTTCTAAAAGGAGGACCAAACCTGTTTTAACTCATGCTAGGGACAAGGCTCTCAATTTTTAAATTTGGTTTTTACATCACGCTTTGCTAAAAAAATTGGATACAAGTGCTAACCTTACTATTTCTAATATCAGTGAACTAGCATCTCTGTCTGTAGCAAAAAATGCCCCTAAAAGATAGATTCTCTGCATAGACTGAGTCTGAGTGTTATCAAATTATCTGGTTGGTGGGCTTCATCAGACTTAAATTACTGCAAGAAGAAATCTCAGAAATATTCTTAGTCAAAGTTAAAAATGGCCACAAGAGTGGATACTGAGAGACTGCAAATGGGAAAAAAGTGCTTATTTTTTAAAAATAAGGAAAAAATAACAAGGCTGAAACAGCAAACAGATTTGTCAAGAAAAATAGTATCATAAAAAATGACTTCCTCCTATGGCAGGATAGCAGAGGCCATTTAGATAGAAGCAGTAGGTTGAAGTTGAATTCAAGTCGATTTACATGTGCAGGCTAGAAACCTTAAATGTTCACTGTGGAAAAGTCAGTGAAACATGACCGTGACAGAACTTTTCTTTGGCTCAGTTTAATTTTGAATTTTCATATGACCTGGAAATTGAACAGTATGCTTACTCATTTTTTAGTAGCATGAAGTTGACAGATGTGTCAGTATCTTTAAAAAATGAGTATTGTATAAAAATGATCCAAAAATAGTTGGGATGCAGTTCATTAAGGTGCTGTGATGAGAAATAACAGCACAAATACAAAGGACAAAACATGTTTAGCCAGAAAGTTTCTCAGGTTTATGGCAGATCCTGAACTGCCTGAGTCACGTTGCAAAAGCTGTGACCTATCATACTGTGATCTATAAAAGAGATGTATTTCTGTTCTGTGCAGGTTTGTTAGGTCCCAGTTAGAATCTCATATTCTGTAATGCAAACCTTAATAAAAGAGCAGTGGACTGTTTGATGAGAGAGCAAAGGAGAGCATCAAACCATGTCTAGATGCCTAGATCACAGACGTAGAAAATAACTACACCACTGTGGAAAGATCTGGGGTGAGTAGGAATGAATGAGAGAGCTCTTGGGAGGATGTGGTAGCAGTCTTCAAGTATGCACTTCTGCAAAGTGGAATGAAGGAAATGGTTTCTGTAGTGAAAAGACAAAGGAGAAAATGTGCTCCATTTGAAGAGAAAAAAAAAATCCAGATTAGATATTAAGAAAACAATAAATAGCTTGGTTTTCAAAGTAACCTATATCCACTAGGGCCATGAAAAGAGATCAGACAAAATCTGATTTGGAAATGGCATGAGGATAGTTAAATATTTCTAGAGGGCTTGGAATAGGAGATTTTTCAAAGTCTCTTCCAGGTGATTTTTCATGTTTCTTTTCAAAATGTCTGGTTTTCTATATAGGCAAGAGGAGATGTCATAGAATTTCATAAAAGAGCTAGATGCAGTGACAGACAGCAGTAATAGGGAAACTGCAGTCCTTGAAAGAATTGGTTATTGCAAGACCTAGAGGGGGTGTGTTGAATAAGACATCATGGGGAGGGTGCAGTTTCCTTAGATTATCAATACATCTGTGCTTGTGAAATGCTGAATACAAACAATGTTTTATCTGAAGGCAGTCCAGTAACAGTCATCTGTGAAATGCCTGTAAAGCATCCTCAGTTAGTAAAGAAGAGAATTGAGATAAGCATTCAGTCATGAAGAGAAGGTAGATCAACAGGTACTGTGTAGGGTAATTTATTTTTCATTGTATATTGACAGTCTATATAGTATTGCCAAGTAAATCTTTTTTTTGATATATTTTATCTTTTATTCCATTTTAATTCTGTTCATTTGAAGGCATTAAGTATGGATTTGATTCTCTGAGCAGTCAAGAAGCCTCAATAAAAGTTAAAAGTGCTTTACATCTCAGATTATGCAGTATTAACTTAACCTGAGACTTGGAACTGTTTTTGTAATGTGAACACCTTATTGTTATAGAGTCAATCACTTAGGAAAAAATGTAACTGTGGTACAGAAGAGTATTTCCCCAATCACTACATCCAATTTTAAATCCAATTGTTGGTCTGCTAAGGCACATCTAGTAAATTTCTCATTGTCAAAGAAAACTCATAGTAAACAGTGAAGCAAACTTTTCATTTTTGTAGTAATATTTGGAAAAGGAGATAGGAAGAAAAGCAAAAGAGACAATGAAGAAGTTGATTGGGTATTACTATTAATTTATAGTTTCATGAATAAAGTAAGCGTTTTTAGTCAAGACTGACAGGCCTAAAATAATCTTTGAGCTCTGTGATTCACTTGGATTTCATGATGGGATATAGCAAGCATGAATTTAGTTTTATTGCACAGATGTTAAATGTCTAGACTCTCACACTAAAAAACTCTGGAGTTTTCCTGACTTGCAGTCTGGGGGTATTTCTTTGTGGTTGAAGAAAGAAACACTGTGAATTGGAGGAGGTTGTGGCTCTTAGGTCACTTGCCTGTATGCTGTGGGAACAGACCTGATATTTAGCACAAGTCCAGTAAGTGCTTGGTGAATCAGCTGCTTCTAAAACAATATAGCAAAAAAAAGTATATTTGAGAGTAGTGATCAGCAAGACTGGCAGAGAGGACTTCTTTTCCTAAGAGGGTGGGGAGATAAAGCAGAAATATGCAATTTCTGTAGGGGTTAATAACAACATTAAGAATTCAAGTATCAATTTATCTCTCAGCTGACATCTGAAATCTGACTGCGGCAGTGGTGCAGGTACTAATAATGGAGCTGTCATTAGAATGGATTCACCTTGGACTGCAGGTGCTCTCTGGAGATCACGAGTAGATCCCATGATAGCTGGCCTACGCTGAGTTCTCTGTTGCCATGCTGTTCCTTCTTACAGCTGTTTTCAAGATCGTTTGCGGATGGCTTCACAAACAGCAGCCATCACGTTGGATGGCAAGCCATGCACAGCTTTTGACTCAGACACTTACTTTATATATTTGACAAAGAACAGTGTGTACTAAAAAGTTCTTGGTAAATGTTTGACTTGACAACAAATTCCAGTTAAAACTCAGATGAATTTCATCCATTCTTTCATGATTTTCTGGTTTTTTTTAATCTTTGTCTTGTTAGCCATCATATGAAACCCAGCAACTGGCTGATGATTTTAGCTTTTTTAAAACCATCAAGTAAACAGTGACTTCAGCAAGCCCAGAAGATGATGTTCATGAACAATGTGTTGTTAAAGTGTTATGATGATTTACTGAGACTGTCAAAGGAAAATTAACTTGGTGTTATAGGATGAAATGTGAGATACTCTTCCTTGTACTTACTGATGGTGGCACATATTGTTTGAGTTTTCTAAAAAAGAGCGTTAAAATGTTGTGTTGGTTAAAAGTATTAAATTCCTGGCATTGTGTGAATGTTTTTCAGACACTCCTTTGTAAGTATTTCAGGGTTATTGAAGTTTAACTAGACTCAGAATGCAATTGGTGGAAACTAGCTCACAAATCATGCTTCATAAGCATTATTTTCATATCTTTTCGTTCAGAAAAAAAAAAAAAAAGAGATGGGTACAAACCAAAATACAAAATGTTCCTTTAAACATAAGGGGGAAAACCCCCAAACCTTTGAGAGTGATTGAATACTAGTACAGGTGACTAAGAGTTTGTGGAGTCTTCATCCCCAAAGAGAGTTAAAAGCTGACAGGACACAGCCTGATCAACCTACTGTAGTTGATTCTGCTTTAAGCAGAGTATTTGGACTAGGCAATCTCCAGAGGTCCCTTCCAACCTCAATTATACTATGATCCTGTGATTCTGTATGTGATAAAATGAGTTTGTGTCTTTGAAGAAATCTAAGTGTTTTGCTACCTACTCATACTAGCTTCTTTCAACAAAATGATTTTTCTATTTCTTTTATTTTGTTGGATATACTGTATTGGTTGTCTGATTCATATTGAACAAAATCAGACAAAACCAGTAATCTTAATGTTTATGAAGAAAGGTAGAAATCCATTAAAAGCATAAATGTGATGTTTTTCATAACCATGCATATGAATACCATGCTTCACATGTTATAAATACAAATTACATGATAGTAGCCCTTGACTTTTGGCAAGGCTGGGGTAAGATACATGTCTGAAAATTTAAAGAGTGGAATTTTGTGCTAGAGGATATAGATGAACTCTGAAGGTCTTCTGATTTACAGGAAGAAAATCCTCTGAAGCACGGAGATACAAACAAGTATTTAATACTGACTTAGAAGAATTTCTTCTATATTTAGATGCCAAGGAGGGTGATGAGAAGGAGATTTAAAGTACAGTGGACCACCCTGAAGTGGTTTTGAAGCACCTTGCCCCCGAGCAACCCTTTGAACAAGCCAAAATTAAAAAGGAAAAGAATTTTTTTGAATCCTTTTGCCCTTTACCTTCCGTAGGCTTTGAGTTCCTTGGTACTATTAAAAGATGCATCAGATAATCTCACATCTGGATATTGTCTGTGGCTTTACTCAAACTCCTTGTAGTTGTATGACAGAAACACTGAAATATACAGGTGCAAAGAGCATATCAGTATGCCTTGGCTTTAGCTTGTGATATTTTCTGTTATCTGAAATTTTCATATGCTTGAAATGTAATGTTCTCATCAGGTAGTGCTGTAGAATGTCCAAGGTAATCCTCTTCAGAAAGCTACCTTTGGCACTCATCTTTAGCAATGGTTTTAGTATGTTTAGTAATGCTGTAATTTTAATTACACTACAGTACTTTTATAGTGCCAGACATGGTGTGCAAGAGCTGCTGTGTGGATAGTTGGCAATTGTAGGATATATAGCAGTCAGGATTAAACAGCGATAAAGGAGTCACTGAACTGCACTAATAAATCAGGCGTGATTACAGTCTGTGTCAATGCATAGGCAGAGATTAGAAGATGTCTGCTGATGAATAGACTTTCTGCTTATGTTATTTTTCTTTGTGTGAGGAAAGTGAAAAGAAAATGGTAGTATAAAAGTATAGTGCTAAATTACATGAAATATGTAATGAAGGCAGTAATAATTGAGGAGGCTGAATTAAACATTCCTTCAGTTTTGTGAGGTATGGCACCTCTTGTTTTTAGTTCTGTTCATCAATATTTTCCTCTTTTCAATAATTTATAGTAATCTTACTATAAAATGGTTGTCAATAAAATACTTTGCTTTACTGTTCAAATAATGTGAAATTTAATCACTTGAAATGTCATACTGTGTCTAGTTTCAGAAGAAATATAGAATGCAATTTTCTCTTCATTGTTGGACTTTTTTTTGTGCTTACCTTTCTCAAATTCTATTTTTTTTTCTGTAATCTCAGCTTTGTGATCACTTGTATGAACAAAAACACAGCATTTTTCCAAAAGATTTGTAGGTCTGATTTCTCATTTTTAGCATATACAATATTGCATTGTTTCCCCATATTAGTATTGTTTTGTGCATCATATATTTTATTCAAAGAATTCAAAGTTCTCCAGTCTAGCTTTGACTCAACCATTTTATCCCTTTAATAGTAATTTTTTTCAAATAAATTAAAGTGAGATACAGTAAGTGGCTTAACAGAAAAAAATATATAGTAAAACCAGGAATCTGAATTGGATTGTAAGCAAAATTTATCCTTTTATGGGTGTGTGGGAACTGACAGTGGTCAGATTTTAGGCTTCAGGCACTAGCTATAGTTTGTGAAAGACAAGCGAGCGACTCTTTCATTCTGGCTTAGGAAAATCCTAAGGAGGAATCCAAACAATCCTTGGGAGGTGAAAAACTGTTAGCAGGTGGTGTTTTTCTAACTTGTTTACTGTCAAGGATGTTTACTGTCAAGGATGTTTACAAAGAGGTGTAGGCTCTAAATGACCAATCATATCCATTGTACCGAAGTACTGTATAAAAAGAAGGTTTTGAAGAATAAAGATCGCTCTTGCTGTAGGTTGGGAGTTTTGTCGTTATGATCAGGCTGTCCTTAATACAAAAATGACATGGGCACAGTATCTTTAGTCTTTATTTCTTTCATGATAGAAACTGTATATAGAACTTCTAGTAGCAATTGAAGTTTAGCAGGTTAAACTCCTCTGATTTACTTTGCAGCAGCTTCAAAATAGCCACAGATGTTTCTTAAACTTAGGATCAGGTTCACTTTTGTATTAGGATGAGACCGTGAGTAAGATGTATCATTAGTTCCTTGACTGCACAACTGTTCTTGTCTCAGGATCTGTTGGCACCTTTTCTGCAGTGCTCTGACTTCAGACAGGCATATCTTTATACTGTAGCTGTAACCAGATGTAAGCATGAGGAGTGTGGCAAGGCTTTCACTCCTCTTTGTCACACTATTCCTCTTTTTGCATGGGCAATACAGTACTTGCCCCTCACAGCTCTCCAAAAGCCAGAAGATTCCCTTCTGGTAAAACTCTCAACCAAGTACTGCTCATCTGTTATAAAGAGGCTTCATTTGGAGAATGAAAGCTGTCCTTTTACTTTTTATCTCATTATATTTGTTTTTATTACCAAATATCCACCACTTCTGGTTTTGGTTTTTTTTTTTTTCCCCTGAGTAGCCTTTTAAAGATTTCAGTGTGAACTTTTTCCTGTGTCATGAGAAGGATAAATCTTAGGTTTCTCATTATAGAAATTATTAGATTTTTTTTGATGAGTCTTGTTAAAAATATTCCTGAATATTTTTAAAAGATTGATTTTTTCCATATGGCTTGTTTCCTGAGCATATGGCTCTGGTTTGTGGTTTTGGAAGATACAGTGATCCAGATTTTTTTTTGCATGTCCTAGAGTCAAATATTGGGATTTTACAAAATTCCTTAATTACTTATTGCAGAGTAGGAATTTGCATTCTACACATTCACTTCACTTACTAATTTATTCTTAATATTTGATTATTTTGTACTGGTTTCAATTGCAGCTTTTCCTGTGCCCATCCTGATATTTCTGGTTTTGCAAATAAGCCAGTAAATGATGCAATTAACTCATTAGGGTGCTTAGTGGGTATGTGCATATATACCCCATTCCATGTACAGAGATATAAATCAAGAGAGAAGGAGACTCAAATAATTGATTCCTTTTCATTACTGAGCCTTTCTTTTTTATTTTTTCAACAAGATGTGAAGTTCTACCCTCGGAACATTGTGAAAGACAGGTAGGTACAGTGGCTTAGCACATTCTGCCCTCCCACCTTGGGCAAGTCAGTTAAAGCTGTATTGAGTGAATGTATGTTAATTCCTGGGCTTTCTCTGCAGTCCAGGGTGAGGATTATGTGAGTTTAGAATAATATTCAGAGCAGCCAGTTTACTGAGCTGAGAACAGCCTAAGGCTAACTTATAAGAGGAAAAAAAAGAAAAACAAACTCAGAATCCAAATGTCTGTGGACTCACCCTTTCTGGAGACTGGGTTTTTTAATGTGGTCTCCAGTCAGGTGCCTTTGTCTTCTTAAGATCTAAAACCTAGAGGAATTTTGTAAAGCTAGGCACTTTTTAAACATTTTTGTTTCAAACAAGGAAGAGCTCTTCTAATTATTCAATTTATCTCATGGTTCAAACATTCACTTGGCAATGGGGGAGCTAAATGTAGTTCTTTGTAAGCCCACTATTTCAGACTAAAAGTGTGGTCTTCTAGGAGAAACCTATCCATCCTCAACAGAATGCTGTACAATAGATTTGGTGCATTACTGTTCATGGCTATCGATGAAACTGCTCTGTCATGTGGAGAAAGCCAAGCCAAAGAGAGCATACCTAAAAAGGTGCAAGATGTTGTGACACAGTGCTGAGCACTTCCAGCTCTGAGTAGGGAGACTGAAGTGCCCTAATCCTCTTTCCCAAGAGTGACTTGAGGATAAAATACAGAAGTACCTATGTCATGTCCCTTGCCTTGTTATGTTCTCCATATTCCATTTTACAGCTTTTCACTATGGTGCCTGACAGCCTATAACTCCCGGTAGCAAATATTAAACTGGCTCACATAAAGCTACAAATGACTCACCCATGTAAGGAACATTCTTTCAGTAATACATAAAATAAAACATAGACTGTGTCAAATGCATCAAGTGCATTTAAATAATTCCTGTATGAAGTGGTGCTTAGCAGAGTAAGGGGATACATGTGTGAATAGATTCCATAAGGCAAGAACAAGCTGATGGTGTCTCCTGCCAGGCAGACCAGTGAGGTCCACAACAATTCATTCTTAAAATTCCAGAAAGAATGAATTTCTGATGTCTCTGGAAAGGACACAATATCGTTGTGTGGCTCAGATTGCTTATGTGTCTTTCTTAATTAAAACTCATTCATTTTAGGAATGAAATATAACCCTCAAATTGTGCCAGCCAGGCTGGTTTACATACATGTAGTCACATTGTAAAGGCTATGCTAATACCCATCATCATCCTTCCAGCTTGCAGCTGTATCCAACATTGATATTTACATACACTTATATGTCTGAAAGAACAGGTTAGATGTTTATGTATGTTTTTATTTTTGCCATTAGCATAAAAAAATCAGATATATGGAACTTCCAGCTCTTGTAATTTCCTTTTGTTGTATCTTATGCAGCATAATAGTGCTGGAAACTGCAGCTGCTCTGTGTGTTTTCAGAGATGTCTTTCTATGAACATATGTTTCACATCTTTCTACGAACATATGTTACATTTGTCTTAGTTTGGTGTATAAACTGTTTTTCAGTCTGGTCCTTGGTACCTTTTATTTGAATAATTTGCCCATCTGTCCTCAAAGTCTTTTAAAAGTTTGAAATTTTAAGAAGCCTAATGGAAAATCATGTTAATCTAAGCAGTGAGTGTCCTTGGTTGAAGAAGTTATGATTTTTAAATATTTGTCATTCACCCTAAGCTCCTATGTTTTGTTTCAAAAAATGTCATCAGTTCTTTTCTCCATGTTTTTCCAAATTAACTCTCTATCTGAATTAACCTAATGAAAAAGTAGGTTTCTCCTAGCTGCCTGGAAGAAGCACATAAAACACTTGACTCTGTCACTGCCTAGTGATTCAGTAGCTGTGATTCTACATAACTGAGAGTAGTATAGTGTCCTCTAAAACCAACAATGTCATCATTAATTCATCAGAAACACAGCTGTGAACTTTGGTTGTTCTTTTTTACCAAAGCAACTGGGCAAAAACATTCCAATGTGCAGTAAAGAAAGTTCCAAGCAACTGGGGTGCCCAGTGCTTTGTGTTTAAGCCATTGACCTTGTAATGTGATCACACAGACTTTTTGTAAATTAATCTTTCAGATCTTATGAGTGACATGTGAACTTTGACTTTATGGGCAAAAGACAGACTCCAGCTTCAGCAGTCACCTGTATCCCAAATGCATGATAAATTTACATAACTTTCTTTTGAAAAACATGAGCCTTTTGGTGCTTTCATGTCTTTTACTAGGGGAAATGTACTTTTTTTTCCTTTTTGTGCTGTGGTGTACATTGAGTATAAACGGGATGGTCACAAGCTTTTTTTAAAAATATATTTTAGCTAATCTTATTGCAATTACGCATTTCAAACTGCAAAATATTAACTTTTCTCTGAGTTAGATGCAGCTGTATCATTTTACATTATTGTAATTTGTTTGTTGTTTCTAGAAGTGTTTTAATTTCTCTAAAAGCAAAATTTCTTAGAATCAATATTTACTCAGCTGTTTTGAATTGCATTTTACATATAAGCACATTCTGCAGAAAATGGTTTAAAAATTCAAACACTAAAATATTCTCCTATCATCAAGACATTATTTTTAAAACTGTGAGTATTTTTACTATAAAGCCTTCTACGTGAGTGTAATTATTTTTTATCCCTGATGCAGGAAAGCTGGTATGTTTATGTTTAGTATATGCTGTTTGGGCTGATTTCCCGTACTGCTGTCACTTGGCTTGTGGCATGCTCCGTGGTGATGAGGAAGAAATACAGGGACTTGCCCAGTGTGATTGTGTTGAATGCTGTTGTTGCTTCTAGTTACAGACATGCAGCTATCTCTTATCTATCAAGCATGGATTTATCAGGAAAAGTGGGTGGAGACAAGGAAAAGTGTACTACGGTGATGTGTTGTGTACCTTTTGGTCTATGGCTTCCATTGTCAAGTCAATTACTGCCTCTCTAAACTGAGTAAAGCGTTTCTTGCCTTTTGTCTGTATGCAGATACCTGTACCTCTGATTACGTGAACCAGGATAATAACAATAAGAAACTGCAGCACTTGGAATGCATGTACTTTTTCAGTTGTCCTTGCTACAGGACATGAGGAAAAGAACAACCAAAGATGCTGAAAGTGGGTTTTTTTGCTAAGGCCTGGGGAATTGAAAACTATTTTAGAGTTAGTGGTAGAAAGTAGCTGAGGTTTTCCTTCATTGCCTCAGAAGAAATATAGAGAGGTTTTCTCTCTCACCTGTTCTTGAAATGTTTATGCTGTTTCTAGTTTGGCAAAGACATAAAATACACGGGGTTTGGTTATAATAATATATGAAATTTATCATGCTAGCAGGAATGTAGACATTAGTACTGTCTCACATTTACACTGTTAGACAAGCCTGAGGAAAAAGTGTGTTTTAATAAATAATCAGAACTGAAGTTACTTTAATAACTAGACTTTCTGTGCAGTGCCTTTTGTAGTTAGAAAAAAAATGAAAAGATGTTATATTTTTGCTTTTTTATGTGTCTTCATAAAAACAGCTGCCTAACATCAATAGATTAGCACTCGTAATATCTTAGTCTCAGCTTTTTAAATGTTATTGTTATTTGGTAAATGAGAATTTTCTGGTGATATATATTTGAATGTTTCAAGCTTTAACTCCTGTTTTGTACTTACTGAAAGGTTTTGTGCCCCTCCCCCTATCCAAAATCAAGAACAGGTGCAGGAAGGCTTGAAACTCCAAATAAAATGTTTCGCCCGGGGTAATATTGTTCATCACATTCTTCCTAAAGGCTTTTGGGTTTTCCTTTTGAATGGAAATACAAGAGCCAGATGCAGTTACCTCATTTCAAAATACCCTTCCATTCTTCAGGAAAGAAAAAGCTTAGTATCATTCTCTTTCTTTTTAAAAGATGGTCTTTCACCGCTCCATAAAATATATGCCCACACTGAAAAACAGCTACAATCTGATGTTGCCTGTAGAAACTTTGCACTTGCCTTGTGGCAACAGGCCCCACCAAACAGAACTGGCAAAGAATTTTCTTTCTCTGGCCTCTCACAAGCAGAGACAGAGATGTGGCACAAGTACCCATACCCTTATTCATTTATCTATACTTATGCACAGGGATCTTTCCCTTAAAGACAGTGACAGTTTCATAGATTTTCGATGGGATCTTCCTTTATGGGTGTAATTATCCATGCCATGAAGTACAGAAGCATTTCAGAAGCAATGAATGGGAACTTTTTTCTTTTGTCAAAGAGACTTCGTGGTCCTGAGACTGTGAGATAGGATTCCATATTTGCAATTCACACAGCTACACAGATTGACAGCTTCTCTTTTTTAATCCCATAAGTTGTGAAATTTTTGGTACTGTTAATGCTCTAGATTTTAGCAGTGCTATAATTGCACTAGAACCTTTGCTCCTCATAGAAAAGAGACAAACCCAAGCCTTCCTTTAAAACTGTAACAATTAAAAGACCAAAACAAGAAAAATAATTATAGTTTCAACTGTACTAGACCTGATATTTTTGGAGAAGTATGCTCTCTCTGTGTTTGAATTCTTGCATTTGCAATACCTGGCAATACTGTACATGCCGTTATATTAAGCTTGTGGGAGCAAGACAATGAAATGTTAAACCAATGTGATTCATTATAGGTCTTGCTATTTAAAGCTAGATAATACATTTGCAATTCTATAGTTAAACATACTTCTTTACAACAAATTTCTGAAAAGTAGTATATTTTACTGCCAAATTTCTTTTCTAATACTGATTTCTACTTCTTCCTATTTATTCTCTTTTGATTGAGTAGCCTTTTAAATGTGTTTTCAGAAAGGCTTCAATTTTAAAACAGTAATTAGTAAGCAAGATTCTAAATGTTCTGTCTTTAAATATTAGCTGGGTTGAATTACAATACCCGGTGCTGGTGTCTCTGTGCTGCCTGTGAGGACCTTGGGAACTACAGCTGACATTGGCACTTGGCTGAGGCTCTTGATTTAGGTGGTGTGAATGTGAAACAGAGAGAGGATGTCAAAAACTCTGTAAGAAAATCACATTCATAAAAGAGACTTTGATCTGACTGAGATTGTGCCCTACCTGTATTCGCTGGAGAACCCTGTGGATTTCTGTATCCTCTTATTCTACATATAGCAGACCTTCCTTTATAGAACACTTCTGCTATCAGAAGAGAATATTTAGACCTTCAAAACATGTACTGCAGGTCAGGCTTACCATATACATTGATATGTTATTTAGAAAAAGTCAATATTTAGAGGTGCCTGTTGCTATTGATACACAAGGCCAACCAGTTAAGAGTCACTTTAACTTCTCTAAAGTTACTTTCTCTAAAGAGTGTCAGAAAATCGAGTCTGAGGCTTTTGTCTGTAATTGCTTTAGATGGGTCTTTATGGCCTGCTGCTCCTTGGGCCAGTCCTTTCCATATTTAGTAAGACTAAAATATTCGTAATTGCAGGGGTCATCTAGATCATGTGTTTGTGGCTACTGTGTTTTCATAGAATTATAGAGGCATACAGTGGTTTGGGTTGGAAGGGATTTGAACCTGCCATGACTGGGGACACCTTCCACTAGACTGGATCACTCAGAGCCACATCTAACCTGGCCTTGAACACTTCTGTTCTTGAACATTTTCTGTTCCTCCAGTATTTTATAGATCTGTAAGCATTCTTAAAATCTCTGGGTAGTTTATTGCAATTTTAAAAATGCTGTATGTCAGGGTGATCCCATTATGCTACACTATTTTTTGGAAAAATAATATTAAGCCAATATGACAAAAAAAAAAAGTTTAGTAACAGAAAACAGCTGCAACCACATCAAGGCATTTTTGTCTACTCTACTGGCTTTGCTGAAAATTAAAGCCACAACTTAATATTCAAGGAAGAGATTTCTGTGGAATGAAATCTGTTAAATGCTTAATAACAAACAGTTAAAAACACAAAAATGGGATGTTTAAGAATCTGGTTTTGAATGCTAAATGGTCTAGAATGCAGAAGTTCTGCTTCTTCAGTAGAGGCTAGAAAATGAGAGTCTTATTCTGAGTAATGGATTGTAAATACCAGTTCAGGTATTTGTGTCTTATGTTTTCACACACCATCAGTGTGTTTAGTTAAAACCAGATTGCTTCTAATATAAGAACTCTTTTAACTGCATGAAATCAAATGCTCTAAAAACAGGGAGCTATCCATTTGTTGAGAAAGGTTTTAGAAATGAAAAGTTTTACCATGGCTCATATATGGAAAAGTACTTAGATTTTTTTCTGTCTACAAACACAGTAGAAGAACTAAAATTTGAACTAATCTGGAGTTAGAAGAGCTGAATTCTTGCAAAACATCTGTTGACAACCTTGGAGTAGATAGCTTTTCAAATTCAAAGTGATTTAAATCAGAGACTTTTCTCATGGTTTAATGTTTAAATGAAGGGGTATTTACATTATGATTGATGCAGTTCTTAAAATTCATAAACTTTGAAATTTCATTCTCTAAGGAACACTCAACTCTTATTGTTTAGTGACTAGTAGGATATCCAATTAATCAGACTCTTTACATCAAGTCAGTCACTCTTTGCCCTAGCCAGGAAAATATACTCCATGCACATTTAATGACACAATTTAATAGATATTTATTTAGAATTTTAGTTCTTATCTTTTGTTCAGTTAAAGATGCTGAATGAAATTACTTCCTTTGTTAATTCCTGCTTACTTGAAATTTGTGCCCTGCTGCAAATGATGGAAGCTGGAGTAAAATGGAGTAACAGGACAATGTTGAAACTTCACTGAAGAAAATTTTTATTATACAGTATATACAAAAGTGAAATATGCCAAACAACCAGTGTTTGAACCTTAGGGAAATGGTACAATATAACATGATGCATAAGTCCTAGGTTGTATTAACTCCAAAATGACAGAAAAAGCCATCATGCTAATGGAAATGCATATTTTAATGAGTTATATTTGATATTTTAACTGTTTAGGTTGGATCCAATACTGCTTAGAGTCTAAATGTTAAAAATACCCTATTGGTTCAACTAATGAGAATGGAGATGCAACGTCATACATATTCAACTGAGGAAAATTATGATGCAGAGTAATTTTCAGTTACTTGAAAAATGTTTGTTATTATAAAATATAAAATTTGGTATTATAATACATGCCTGTTAGAAATGTTAGAAACTTTAAGCCTGCATGACATTTCCAAGTTCTGTTTCCTAAAAGTTACGGTCTTAAAACTTGATGAGGACATACAAATTTAGATTTTAGTGCCCATGGGTGAGAACTTGGTAATATGTAAGCACCTAGAAAATTTTATGGTACCTGTAGATCAAAAGCTACTATGAAATGAAGTTAAAATTGAAAGTTAGAGTAAAAAGTACAACTAGTAGCAATTCAGAGATACAGCTTTTTGTGCCTTTAAAAATGATGGAATTATTTCTATAGAGTTCCAAGAAGTAATTCCCACTTACAAACCTCTTAATTATATTCTTGTATAGTACCACATAACCTCTGCAGCTGTAAGCAATGTAGCTTAGTGCCTATAGTGTCAATGAAAAGCAAATCATTGCAAAAGATCTTTTAGCTTCCTTTTTTTGTTGTTTTCCTCCAGCTTCTGTTACCTCTAGCAACCAGTTACTTTCTCTTTCTAAAGTTTACAGAGTGTGGCATAGCAGGTGAAACACACTTTTCCCTTATTGGCACATTCAAGCCACAAGCAAATGACTTGATATTTTTGAGAAAGGTAAAATTAAAGCAAGTGTTATGCCTCTGTAATGACTTAAATAGGCATGTTTATGACAAGTTCTTGGAGGCAAAACTGATTTAATTGTTTTTACCTGCATAACCTATAGGCTACCTTTAAAAGACTGGTTTATCATGTCTTGCCTTCACAGTTTTCATGTACTTTGCTACTCTAGATAAGATCAAAATTGTATAAATTCATGTCTTCTTTTGATTTCTGTAAAAATTTCTCTCTGTCAGAGAAAGAAGGGGAAAAAATTCTAGGTTTTTAAATTTTCAATTTCTTAATGAAATTCATTTTCTCCACTAAAATTCTTAAATTGTTTTTTTAGTGGAGATTTTATCTTATTCCATGAGGCTGATAATCACTTTGATGCTGAGGTTCTGATGGCTCATAATGTTACAAGTTAAATTTTCTTTTCAGACATTGGTGTTACCAGATGCTGAAGAATCTCCTCCTCTTTTTGTCTGGTGCTTCTGGGTTTTTTTGCCAAGATACTTCTCTCCTTTCTGTGTTTTGGCTCTTAGCAGCAGCAGTTACCAAAAATTGACTAGAAGACTTTCATTTTGCCCTTACACAAAAAGAAAGAGTGGAGAAAATAAGAGAAGGGAAAAGTTAACTAACAGAAGGAAAAACAGCAGAAGGAAGGAAAAACACAAGCAGGAGATTTTCTCCAATGGTTTAGGAATCCGGTTCACTCTTGAAGATACATGTCATTGCTGAAACACTACAGTGGGTCCCCAAGCCCACTAAACATAACCCTGTCAAATCCATACACATTACTGGCCTCTCCAAAAACAAGTTGTGAGCATGTTTCTGGTCTACTCCCTTTAATATCTTCTGTTTTTAAATTCTAAACTAACCCTTCTGAAGCAGCCATACAGAGGAAAGATTTTTTTCTTTTGCATTCATTAAGCTTGTTCTCTTAACATAGTGTTTGTACAACAAACAAACAACTACTAGCAGTAAAATGACATTCTGAACACTTAATTTCTTTGTGAAAGCAGATGTATGGGTCTCTGTAGTGGGCTTGCCTGGCATGTTAATGTTTTCATAGCAGCCTATAGAGTGCTGTGTTCTGGATTTGTGACCAAAAAGTGCCAATAACTCACCATTGTTTTAGCTACTGCTGAACAGCATTTGCACAGCATCAGGGCCTTCTCTGATTCTCTGGTTTGCCCTCCCCATGAGTAGACTGGGGATGTGCAGCAGGCTGGCATCAAGACAGATGACCCAAACTGACCAAAGAGATATTCCATGTCAGTGCATATAACCTTATGCACAGTAATAAAAAGGGAAAAGAGAGGGTTCTACAAAGTCAACCATTTTTGCTCAGAACTGGCTGGGTGTTGGTCTACCCATGGGAGATGCTGAGTGATTGCCTTTGCATTGCTTGTTTTGTTATTTTTCTCCCCCTTTGCTTATTATACAATTTTTATCTCGGTCCACAAGTTTTATTGCTCTTTACTCTTCATTTCCTTTACTGTTTTTGCTCATCCTTTCCTCTTACCCTTCCCCACCAGGGTGAGGGGATAGGGAGTAAGCAAGCATCTGTGTGGTGCTCAGCTACCTGCTGGGGTTAATCCACAATGGACATATTACATTAATTAAAATCAGTTTACAAGTTATGGACACCAAACTGACTTCTATGGTGCAAAAGTACTTTGGCCTTTCGACATTTGTGGAAATTGTAAGAAGCTCTTCCACAATGACATGGTATGTGTGGTTTGTGTGCAGTGTAGTAATGACCTTTCACAGTTGCACTGATCAGTGCTGTTCATAGACAAGGAGATGATGCTTGGGTGTGATGCAGAAAGGTGAGACCTTGGAGTTGATGGTGCACATCGAGTCAAATAATGTGGAGATAGAAGGCAAGGATTGACTTTTCAAAGCAGAATAGAGCTGTTTGAGAAACTGTCAATAAGTTACTGCATAACTAAAACTTACAAAACTTCCCTGGGTTGATCTGTCAAAATTCTGAACTTTGTCTCAATAGATCAGTATTCTCTTAAAATGGATTAGCAGTTACCTTAGAATTGACTGTTGAAGTCTCATACACCAGTAAAAATGTCAGCAAATTAAGCATCAAAATAAATTATTTCAAACAAATAAAGTGTCATGAGAACTATTGATTGCAGCACTTTCAGACTAAGGAACAAAATTTCCATGTTTATAGATGTGCTAGCTGTATGAGTCCTTAAATATCCTGACTTTGTTGTGCTTACTCATTTACTGTGTGTCATTTTTTGATTATTTACCATAATTAGAAATAATCCTGACATGTTAGCTTTCTCCCCATGGTAAAATCTGATAAGGGCTTTCAGTGTTAGTCTGTTTTTGTTACTGTATAGGTGTGGAAAGAAAGCCTAAAGATTTGAACTTGAAAACTTGTAGTCACAGCAGGGCTGTCCACAGCGAACTACAAGTTTGCATTCCTACCACATGCAGTAAGGTTTTCTCTATAGACTCCTGTCACGGAGGAATTCAGCAAGGAACAAGAAATCTTCAGTCAGAGGAGGGCTGCAAGTGTGTGAAAGCTAACCACACATAAACAGTAAAGGTCATTAGCAGGCTCCTAAACTCCTGGCTAGGAATTAGTTTTTTGGATCATTAACAGCAAAAAAGCCTAGGAAATGAATAGGACTCAGTGTCCTATTAAAAATTAGCCAGAACAATTAAAAGGTTTTCTAGCTTTTAATGGGAACCAGGCCTGATACCTCATTTTCCCTTTTCTAGTGGGCTGTTTCTGCATTTTGAATGACAGTCATTTTATGTCCTTGTATTTTTAAAGAAATGTCTTGAAGTATTTATTCTGTATAGGAGTTGTAAATTATTTACAATCAGGGGAGTGAAAGCTTGGGAGATGCAGAATCCAGTGTCTCCCTAAGACTGTGTTACTGATTCCAAGTCATGTAATACAGTTGGTTGTGACTGGATTGCTTCTGATGTGTGCAAATATATACTCTGCAGACTCCTAACATGGTTGTTGTATTATGCAATTCCATGAGTTCAAATGCTCATTTGCTTGCAAATGCATAGCCTTTTTTGCTGTGAGATGTCTTTCTTTAGGTATTTCGGTAAACTCTGTTTCCTGATTTTAACAGAGCCTTTCTGCTTTTATTTCAATGTAAATTCCTGGCTGCTGAGTAGATGACTGATGACTGTTTATCTTCTCCTCCACTGTGTATTTTTCCTTAAGCCTATAGTAATCTCTTGAGTTTGGCAAAAGAAAATAAGTGTGCCTTTAGTATTTTAAAATGTAATTTTTTGAGAGGTTTATTAAATACTTTCCTTATCTTTACATGCATGTCTTACAAAAAATCCAAAGGGAGAGAAAGAGAAAGAGAGAGAAAGAAAAAGGAAGCAGTAATGAAATGTTTTAGACTGTCGGCTTTGGCTGCAGGCCTGCCACTCTGGAGGAAAACAAGCCCACTAGTTCCCAAACTTTTAACTCTATAGTTGTTATATTCATTTCCCTCCCCATATGCCTTAGGCTCTAAATCTTACCATTTACCCCTCTGGTAATAATCAAGGTAATTTATGAATATGAGGCATAGGATTTTCCTGAAAGAAAAAAAAAGAAGAAAAAAATTTTGGATGAGGGAAAATGGACTGCAGATAAATTGGGTGGGGATAGGGGAAAGAAAAGGACCAAAGAAAGGCAGGACAAGATGATCTTCCTCACAGTGTTAATTTTTTACTGATAATTTATTTGCTTCATATACGTAATTCCTTTCTGCAGTGAGTGAATTGCCCTGTCATTAACATAAAATTAGCTTGAAATGATCTTGGCCAAGAGCTTTGAAATATGTTAGTATAGAACCACACACTCAAAACCATGTGGGAATCCATGTGGGTTTCCAGATGTGAGAATCTTCTGTGTTGCAAATATAGTTATGGTTACACAGTATAATCTGCTCTGTGAATAATCTCTTGATGCAGCTGTGCTTCTAGTAGTGGTCTCTTGTGTTATGCTCTTCTTGTGTGAATGCATCTTGTTTCTTACAGTGAGTCCATGCTGATAGACACTGCCTGGAAACAAATGTTATCCTGCAAATTAAAATACTTTTTCAAGAAATTGAAGGACTTCAGCATGGGCTAGTAGATTAGATTAAAAGGGAAAATTTGAATAAATTCATGTTTCATTTTTGATTCATCATAGTGTTTTGCTGCTAATTCTTTTTCCCTGAGTTATTTTTCATCAGTGAGTACTTTCTGCTCTAGGGTTAAAATTTAGAAGTTCAAGTATTAAAATTTGAAGATGTTGCAATATTTTGCTTGTTTTCTATGTAAGCACTTAAGCTTGTGGTTTGATTTCAGTAAATATTATCAAAAATACATAGATTGATACCAAGATCACTTGAATCTCAATATAATTACCTGATTATGTGTTCATCTAAATAAAGATCTCTACCCATAATGTAGTCTGTCGATGCTCTTTTTCTTTCCCTTTTCTTTTAACATTTAAAAACCCTTACCATCTTGATTTTTTTAATGCAGTTGCCTTCTGTTTTATGTGTAAGAAAGAAACTTGGAGTATCTTTGGGAAGGAAATTGATAGGTGCAGGAAAAGACTACTGGGTTAAATAACCCTAAAGAGCTGAGTTTATGCACATCAGTTAGTGCCTGAACTGAACAGTATTCAGTCTCTAGCGGTGATTATTAGCTGTTATTAATGTTTGATTTCCTAAGTACAGAACGGTGACTGAAGGTAAATTAAAATGTCATTCTTGTTCACTTTTTAGTGTCATCTTGTAATTTTTCATAGCCACAAGTTTTTCAAAGAAATGTTCTTTCCTTCCTGACTGAAAACTGTCCCCATTGATGAACATGAACAATCAGTTTCCATACACCCTGTGGTACCTTGGCTGTAGCCAATTCATGTCATATATATCAAACAGGATAATATGACTCCTGTAGTTGGATCAGAAACCTTCAAGGAAAAAATTATCAGCTAAACATCTGATATTGATGTCTCCTCTGAAATGACAGTAGCTCCATCCTCTAGCACAATATAAGTTCTCTGTCGAAGTCATTACACAATCAATAGAGTTTTTGTTTTACCCAAATCACTGTAGCCTAAGGGTTCATTAGTGCGTCAGCTGATCCTTTGTGTCTTGGAGGTTGAGTAAAACTGAGCTTTTGATTGTAAAAAGCATTTTTCTCTATTAAATGTTGCATAGCATTTCCAACATTTTTAATATATATTATGATATCTTCTATAGCTCCTATTTCATGGGCAAATGTATTACACATATCTAAAAATAGTTTTGTCCTTATCATTATAATCTTGAAATTGTCAGGGAATATTGTGCTACTCTGTTTTCAGGAGCATTAAGGCTTGTAAAAGCTGGAAGTAACTCCCTATTACTAACCTCTTTAAGCAAAATATCCTTTGCTATTCTTCACTATAACCTGCTAATATCAGTCATTATCTGTGACATCAAATTTTAAGAAATGTCCAATAAAGGAGACCCGTGTAGTAAAAATGATGAGAGTGTGCCAGTCTCTGAATAAGAAATGAACTGAAAAGATACATCTGTGAACTATGCAAGCAGTGACAGCTTGAAGGAAGCACTAAAACTGTCCTGCAGGAGCTACGGAGCTTTTTTCTGTCCCATGCCATGGGCCATGCTTGCTGTGGTGGGTAACTGATGTGCTTTGTGTCACATGGCTGAGAGAGAGACTATGTGTCATTTCTACCATGAGAGACTGGGAATATTTCAGTCAGTATGTGACAGTCTTTGTGGGCGTGTGCTGCCAAAACCATTTCTGACCCCAGCTGCATTGCCCCAACAGTCATTTAGCAATGTGTTATTTTGCTTTCAATAACTAAAATCTTAAAGAGAGAGAGAGAGAGAGTGTGTGTGTATTCACAGCAAACCAAGAAATATGAAATAGTACATGCTCTGGTAATTAAAATCCAGTCAGATCTCATGGAAGACTATGCAGAATCATAGGCCTCTCAGTGCCTTGTGGACATCAGATTTCGTTCCTAACTTTCATCACAGAATCTATCTAGAACCTAGTGAGGATGATGCATAAATTTTGTGATTATGGAAATGCATATTTAAATTCAGTTTGAACTGAAAAACATTGATATTTGTTTAAGGATTCTGCCAGTGTATCTCTCAAGCTGTTTTATGGCACTGCTTTTCATTAATTATGTTTTGACAGAAGAAATTCTCGCCTTTTTTTTTTTTCAGACTGAAGAACAAACGAGCCTCTCTGAAGAGCAGCTTAAGACCCTTCTGGAAGAATGTATGCAGCCTCAGAGAACAATAAGTAACGTTACCATGCCACAGTCTCAGGAATCTCTTTCTTTTGGATTAAGTCCCCCTTGTTACACAAGTCAAGACTCCACTCTTCACTCCACATCTAGTCTTTCCAAAATGTTAGTTGAAGACCATATTGTAGGGATGTTAATGGCTCAGGAAAAGGCTGGACCCGAAGACAAAAGCTTATGTGTTAATACAGAGAGCAAAATCCCTGGCTACTATATCAGCAAAGCACTGGCTGGTAGTCATTTATCAAAGGATTCACTGGCCCAAACAGAGGAACCTGATGACCTAGAAGGTTTACAGAAGATGGAAGATAAGAGTATTACTGCAGGTTACTTTATGTCAAGAGCACTCAACACAAAAAGATTGAAGAAACCTTCTTTCTTGGGTGAACCATTATATTGCATCAGCATGAACAATGAGCCATCCACAGAGGCTGACATTCTCAGCATACCACTGCAAACCAAAGGAGGTGAGACTCTTAACAACCCTTTAGAATAGGCTTTTGATTATAATGAAAAACCTAAGCAGGTTCTCACCAAAGGTATGCACCAATACACACTGATTATTATGGTGGGACAAGAATGTTCTTTTAAAAAACATAAAACTGTGCCAAAAGTAATACACACAAAATAACAGAATGTTCATTAAAATTTGTACCCTGAAATAATTGACAAGGAGTTTTATGAAACTCCTTGATTAATTCTGTCAGCTGGAAAACAGTGTTGAAAACACATATGGATTACCTTCTTGGTAGCAGAAAGTCATGTTCACTGTTCTGTGGAGAGAAAATACTCTTGCAGTAGCTGGTACAAAAATTCACATGAAAATTCAAGTGTTTAATTAAAGTTTTTAATAAGGTAGTCTCAGTCATATAGGAACAAACATGACCTGGCTATATTAAGGATAATAAAGTGCTTTTAGGGGGTTCAAATTTACACATATAAGATACCAAAACTGATAATACTGAACAATTTCTTTAAATTACTCATAGTTTGGTAAAAGAAAGAATAGACTTTAACCAGCAAAAAATTAAATTTTCTCTCTGTCTGGTATTATAAAAAGATTGCAGAAATGTCTCTTGTTTTTATGTTCTTTACTTATATGTAATTACATAGTGATATTGTAATCTAAATCTTTATTTAGATTTTTAACCTAAGACCAGTTCTCTTCCTGGAAGGCCAACTATTCAAGTAAGCCAGATTTTAGGCAGGTGAAACTTTCATTTTTTTCATAAAAGTTTTGACAGTATGAAGCTTGTGATTATAGTGCTACAATCCAATCTTACTAGAAATCAATACATTTTGCTACATTTGTCAATTAATCTTTTTTATACTGGTAACCTGTTCTGGAATTAGACAAACTGTTTTTTTCACATACATCAGTAATTTGTATGTGAAATTTAGAAAAACATTCTAATAGCCCTCTTCTATGTTGTAATTTTGTAATTATGATTGCGATACTTTCTTTGATTGTTTATACTTAATCTTTCTACAGTGAGGGAAATGTTAATATTTTTTCAAAGTAATTCTGCTTGTCATAGTGCAGGAAGTCTTGTTATTGCTGTTTTTACACTGCCAGACAAAGTCAATATCCATACTTACCTGCACTATTTTCCCCTTTTGCGATTTATGTGGTAGCTTCTACATGAAGAAAATAGAAATAGTACCTGTAGAAAAGGTTGGGTTTTTTTTTTCCTGGTAGATTACTTATCAGCCACCTTCATGAGCTGTCTTTGCTCTTCATGTAGATGCAGACATCAGAGGAGCAGAGCGAGGGAAGGGGGTGATCTGCCCAGAGGAGAGCAGGGTGGCAGCGGTGGTCATGGGGAACATCGCAGAGATGCCCTCTGCCAGGGGCAGCCTGCTCTCATGCAGGAGTAACATGGTTACATACTACACCACCAGGCTTCCTTGGCGACCAACAGTGAGATAAACTCAGTACCTTGCTGCCTTCACTCGAGTTAGAATTCTCCTTTAGTCCGAACAGAGGTGGCACGGTCAGAGCCAAGTGTGACCCAGCCCCAGCTACCACCTCCCATTATGAGCGTGTTTTTAGAGGGGATGTGTTAAATCAAGGAAAGCACCGTGCACTGTGACCATGGGGCAGTGAAGTGAGCAGGTAACTGTAGATACAGTCATTGTGAGGTAATTTTATTGCACAGGAGAGGAAGGAGATTTTCACTATTAAGTGAATTTCCATATGGGACATATCACTGTAGAAGTCTGCAAGGTGGATGTGTTAACATTTATCACATAATAATTTAAATATCTTTGAGTCAAAATCATGTGTGTCAGAGTAATGTAATGGGGTATTTTGATTATCTGTTTTCAATAGTGACTGAAACAGATGATGAGGCACGTTTAGTCATGCAGAACTCAAATCTGTATGGTTAATAAGCATCTCAGTTTTATGATGTTATTGCCTACCAATTCTTCTTTTGAGAGGGGAAGTATTCTGAATTTTCAGTTCCTGATTTTTTTTTCATTTTTTACTAAGAAGCTAATTAATTTGTTTTCTACAAAGGTAACTCAGTTCTGTCTGAAGCAATTAGTCCTGGACATAGGCCAAAGGGTGTGTTATTGATCAAATTTGTAAACTTGCTTAACGTATTCTGTAGAGAATTTGCTTGTTAGTTCGGACATGATTAAATGTGCTAATTGTATTAAGAAATGAAGATCCCAGTGCAATCCAGTTTAAGGCAAATACACCTGCAGATGAAGGTATGAGAAATGTCAGGTGTTATTTAATTTGGAAGAAATATTTGTATAGTTGAGTTTTGTTATTGTCTTAATTCTGAAGGACATTTAAATATGTAACCATAATCTTCTGTTAGTAGTTTGATTTTCTTGCCCACTCTACATATGGTTTAAATTCATTGTAGTGCTGGTTAAGCAAATAAAATAGTGTGAAACTGGTATAGGACAATTTCAGTTTTGCATTCCTTATGGTACAGTAGTCTGTGATGTAGATTTACTGTAATACATTAAATTGTATATATTTTAAGGAAAGTATAATTATTAGCATAATGCATATATATATATATATGAAGGAAACTCTTGTGTGCCTTCAAAGATAAATAATTCCTGTTTCTTGAAAGAAGCACTAATCTATACCCAGCTCATATGTATGTAAACATAGATGATGTTTACTGAGGTTAACAGAATCCAGACTTGCCCACATGCAGATATGAAAAGGCTGTTATTTCTCAGAGTTGTATGAGCCAGTAAATAATTATTTCCAGCTCTATTTTGAGGGGCTATATTAAGTTTTAAGTAGAAGTGGTATCACAAACCATTGTTATGTTTTCCTCTTGCAAATAATGTTCTGCTTGCAGCAGCTCAGCACCTTTTTCTCTTCTTTTTTTTCAGATCATGTGAACATTGAAATTTGAGGGGAGAGGGACAGTATGCTTCTCTGCACAACTGTGTTCTGAAAGTGTAGCTAAACCTCCAGCAGTGTTATTACACAGATACAGTATCATATCAAGCAACCTGATGGGAATAAATTATCATAATTGAAAATGTTCCATGAGTTGATTTTTTTCTTTAGAGATAATTATTATTGCCATTATCATATATCGTTGCAGTTTGATTTCAAAATAAACTCTTGCATTTCATTAAATTTCCTGGGAGTGTTCTGCCTAATAAAGAAATGTACACAGATACTGTGTAGCTGTGTGTCTGATCAAAAACATGGGCGTCTTTGTAAAAAACACAAGCAGAAAAGCAGCCAAATTTGAAAAGTTTAGTGTTTACTCTCGGGGCTTTATTAGAGAGGGTGTGAAATATATATAATAATTCCATTTTTCTTTGCACACACACACAGAGTCTAGCTTTTTCATAAAGTTAGCTAAATCGTGGCTTCTGTTATCTCACTGCAGTTTGCTGGAGCTTGCAGCCTGTCTGACTCAGAGTCCTGACTCAGTGAAGCATCCCATTACTCAGTTTTTTGCCCCGGGGCTGTCTGTTGGCTGGACCCCTGGTTTGGTTAAAGGCTCAAATTGCACAAGTGCTCTGCTGGATCAGAACATCAGCACTAGTCTGCTCAGGTCTGCCTGATTCTTGTCTGGGAAAACGGTAACCACACAGCAAACATTCATATTTCTAGTTAAGAAATGTGATTAAATGAGGAAGGATGGCAGCCCCTGGTGAAGACTTAGTGGGAGTAAAAGTGGAGGCATTCAGAAGTTTGCCCTAGGAGTTACTAAATTGTGAAACCTTACAGTGATGGGGGAGGGTAATGCAGCTGGTTTGGGTTTGAGAGAGTAGTAACAATTCATTACAGGTTTTTGATTGTCTAATCTTTAACTAGTATTTTTTCCTGATTTTTGCATTATTTACTCAGCTGATGGTCAGTTTTTCATTTCATGTGCTGCGATGTCAGAATAAGAAAACATGATTAAAAAAATATGGTTCTTTTTTGAAGTTTTTTAAGTGGAGAGAGATGCTTTAGCAGAGAAGATTCAACAGATTTATCCCACTGACAAACTCTCATGTGACTTGACCTAAAAGGGCAAATTATTTCTCTGATCCTATACCTAGAGTCGTTTAACACTCACTAAGAAAAGATGTATGGATAGAATATTAACTATAATGGGCTGTCAAGCATAGGGTTTGCTTGATCTAATATGAATATTTAAATTAATGCATATATTGGCCCAGATTTTAATCTAATTTATTTAGTTGCCAGTAGGAGCGGATGCACACTTCTGGGGAAATTGTAATTGTGTGGATATAACAGAGATCAGAATCTAATCAACTTGCTTTTAGTTAAAAATCTGAATGGGACATTACATTTGCAACAAGTGGTTGCTGTTTCTTTTTTTACTTTCTGATATTTTTACTTGTTTTTCAACAGCAATAACAAACTTCTGGATAATGGATGTTCTGCATAGGATTGCTGAAAGCACATTTCATGGAACTTCTCAAATCTCACCTATACGTATTTCTAACTCTAAGAATATTAAGCCTGTGCCATAATTTTGTTAGCATAAATGTAATTAAAGCAACACTGACAGATGTTTTTAAGAGTATTATCTGTGCCAGTATGATATTCATTCAGGACTGTCTGCTGTCTCTAATCTTTCCTTAGTCTAGGTATTTTCACATGGAACTGTTTTATAGAGACCTTCTTAAAAACAGTGTTTCAAGTGCTTGGGCAGTTTTCAAAGAAATCTAACTTAAAGATTATAGTTAGAGATTATTTTTTTAAAGATTATATGTATAATATCTAGAGAACATTAAGAAAAATACTACCTAATTCTTAATTTTCCTGTTTTATTTCCTTATCTTCAATCTGTCACTGCTATAAAAAAGCTTTTGCCAGCACCCTCAAGGAAGGGTTGCTGTTGCTAACAACGACTTGCAACATTCCTGAAGCCATACAACTTTTTATTTGCACCTGGCATTTCAGGGATAAGCAGGTAAGATTGGATGGCTATTGACTTGAAGTGTATGTTCCAACAGGACGTCTGTAACTTTAGTCTGGGGAAGTGCTGAGCACCCTGCACCTCTTGTAGTCACTGCAAGCCATAGGGACCTAGCATTCATGGCTTGCTTTTCCAGAGGTGTGTTGGGTCAGTACCCAAAGCTCAGAGACTGTAAACAATTAGTGACCTAATATTTATCTCTGCTTGGTTGCTACTGCATTATATTAAACTAAAGGTTGTTTGGGAATATTTTATTTCTTGCTTGATGTTACAGGTGAAATATCAATTCAAGCCCTCCTTTCTTTTTGTATTCTCAGTTTTAACTAAAACTGTTGGAAATAAAATTATTTGGAAAAATATGGTACTGGTGAGAGGTGGTCAGTAACAGAGATATTATATAAAATATAGTGAGAAGGTCATTTGCTAAAACATCACCAAAACCAGGGTAAAAAGAAAGTTGAGCCCAGGAGGATTCATGAGTTTTTCTTTGTTTTTCCAGTGACTCTGTGTTGTGACCTGCAATAACCCCTCCACTGGGGCCACCACTTGAATTCCAGCTGCACTGGAATGTGGCAGCTTCTCCTCAGGGAGTGATGCAGCAGTGATGATTAAGATATTTAAAATCATTTTCTTTTGCAGCCTAGCTTGGGATTTGGAAGCAGGTTTTTTGAAATACATATCTTCGTTCAGCATAAGTTGTATTTTGCAAAAGATTCTGATCACTAACTTCTTTACTGTCCTCTCTAGCTCCTTTAATCCAAAACATAGCAGAGTAGAGGAGGCTGATTTTTAAAGCTTTCCTTCTGATTTTTGGGCTTGGAGATATTTGAGGAACAAGAAGTTTCATGTGTGCATGTAAATTTCTACTGTTTGTTCTCCTTATCCTTTTTCATACAATGATTTTACAGCACAGATAGATGCTTTGTTCCAAACATTTAATATTGGTAAAAGCAAGATAACCATGAAGAAAAGCTTCTGATATGCTTGCACCTAAATGCTGAGCAATACGTGACCAAATTTTTCTGTCTTTGTCACTGAGACCCCTCAGTGATACTCACACAGTGCTGATGTTTGTGGTGGCCACTGCTCAGCCCTTGATACCGGTTTTCTCAGTGGCTATGTTTCGATGCTGCCATGGTTTGCCCTTTTAAATGACAAACTGCATATTGTTTTCCTCTGAAAGTGGAAAATCAAGGTGGTTCAATAATTTTCATGAACATTATGTATGTGTATATATATATATGCGCATATATAAATTGTATGTATTAATTGAATATAGAAATCTAGAAATATAGAAAATATACATTTGAGTAGGCTATTTTAAAGGATTGATTTCAGTATACTGGAATGTCAGAAGTTCACTCCAGCTTTACAGTTATCACGCAGACTTAAAGTGGTTGAGAGATTTTCATTTCACAGAGAAGTAACAATCTAAATATTAAAAAAAAAAAGTTAAAAAGTTTCTTGAATCTAAACAACAATAAAATGATTGAAATTATTCTTGTATGTCCAGAATTCAAGTTTAATTTAAAGTAGTTCTACCAAGGGGTGAAAAACTTTCAGTTTCATCATAAGGAAAAAAAAAAGAGGAAAATGCCCCACAAAAATCCTCAGCCTAATGCCTATTTCCAATTCAGACGTGGGCTGGTGTCTGCTCAGTGGATGTGTAGTGCATGCTTTCCTTCTCACTTCCCGAGCAGAGCTCCTGCAGAGCCAGTGGGCATGCTGAGCGCAGAGTGAAAACAGGCCGTGCAGAAATTATCTGCTGCATAGATCAGAGAGGAAAGCGCTGCTTAAACATGTCATCAGAGTAACAGGGACTAGGCTAGAAATGTGAAAAAGTATGCCAGTAAATTCATGTAATGGAAGGGGGCCTTTTAAACTCCACGTCAGGAATGGATAAATGAGAGGTGGTTGTTTGCAGCTCAGTTTCTGTGATTTCAGTAACTACAAGAATTTTCATATTTTATTACAACCCCCTACTTGCTGGATAAAATTTCAGCAAATAATACAAGAATGCACCTTTTTGTTATGCTTCTTTAAAAGGCTTTCTAAGCACAGCTTTGAAAAATATTCCCTCTCTCTTGCTTTTTACATGAAAAACTTGCCAGAATTTATACTTCCACGCGTGTTTCCTTCCCCACTTATGAAAAGAGAGCCTCACCTCTGGGAGTCTCACAGTGTGAAGGATAGACACAAGACAAGGTGGTTTGGCAGATCCTCAGGAAACTGACAGGAGGGTTTAGGAAAGCTAGGAAAAATATAACTGATTTTTTCTTTAATTTAATTTAATTTTCAACAGATGCACTTATTGAGAAATAATTGCTCCTTTATTTGTAGTGAGATTTAAAGGTCAGAAAAACTGTTTCCTTTTCAAATAGAATAGAGGCACTTGAATACTACTAATGCCATAACCTACATTTATCCAATTATACGTTTCATTGAGGGATTGGCTAGAATCCAGATGCAGTAGTTGGAATAAAAGGCTCCCTGTCATTTATGTCTGTTTGAAATAGTTCACTACTTACAATTGAATCTGCAATACCTCTTATGCTTAAAAAAAACTCCAGTAAACTGGAATATTCTGGTGTGTGCAATAACTTGCAGAGTGTTAAAGGGCATGGACAATTTTGCTTTGTAGGCAGGTATTCTGTATTCAAAACATTTTTCCCTTAAAAATCTGCTGTTTTCTTGTGGAAATACTGATCTGTGCCATTGTTTTCTCATTGTTTGCTTTGTGTATTTGGTATGCATAGTTTTGGTGGGAAGGGCATTGCTGGAGGCATTCTACCCTAATTTTACAATAACGCTGAAATGGTCTCTGCATACACATTTTGTGAGCAGAGCCATCAAGGGACATGGACACAGAGTCTAAGCAGCCCTCAGTTTAGCCTTGTATGTTTTGCCTGGGCTAGCTGTTTTTCACTTTGAAAGCAGGTAAAAAATAAAAGACAAATGATGTCTGGGCTTCCTGGGATTTGTTTAAATTTGAAAATCAAAATTTCTCTATGATGCTTTGTCTAAGTTTGTGTATTTGCTGTGCAAGATTTTATCTTTAAGACTTCTGCTTGCCAAGCTCTTTTTTTAATGAGTTCTCTTCCTCTTGTCGTATCTCTGCTTAAATATTCATACAACTTGTGCACCCGTTTGTTCTCTTTGGAAAAGGTGAGAAATAAGAACTAGAACTCCCCTTGTGGATACTTTAAGATGCTTAGTTCTGCAATCTCAACAGTCCTTTCCAAAATGTTGAAAATCTACCAGTTACTGTGGAGTTCCCTGCAAAAATCATGCCAGTCAGTAAAAAATGCACTATTGTCATTAATAGGCAGATTTTTCTAGACTCATCTCGAGTCTTTATCTTCATAGCTTATGAATACCTACTGGTTAAACTACTATGCCTGTTGAATATAGGCTTGAGACAGATGACCTCTCTAAAACTTAGGTGCTGCATTTGCATGGGCTCTGAGAAGATTATGTTGTGGAAGGAAAACATTGTGTTCTCTACAACAGCATGAAATTAAAAGATGAGTTATGCAAAAATAGTTGGCCAGTACCAAGTAATTCTAGAAGTGGCATGCATTGGTTGGTACTCTTACATGTTCCACTGATGGAACAGTCTGATGGTCTCCAGAGATGCTGGGAACAGCAAATTTCCCACAGGCTTCTCTGCCCTGTGAAGTGTGGCCATCTTCCATGTTCTGCCTGTTTAGTTTTTCTTTAGTAGTTGTTTCTTTGGACAAGTAAAGGCCTAACTTCCCTCAACTATAGCTTCTTCTTGTGTCCTACTGTATTCACACCCACCAAGCAAAAAGTGGCTGGACTTAAGCTGTGGGTTAACACAAAGCATATGGTTTGCCCTTTTTATTCTAATGATAAGAAAAGCTATGTAAATGCATGCAATAAATTAGTGTGAAAATTCGGCATGGCTCAGACAAGATCATTGGAATGGGCTGCCAAGGCTGTCTTCCCCATAGCAGCACCAGTTCTCTGTTTCAAACTTTTGGTAAAATCTACATCTATCCATATATAGGTGTGTTCAAATATAGATATATGCTCAGAAAACTGGTTGGCTTTAAGGTGTCTCCTTCTTCCTACAAGCAAATGAAAAAATTCTTCCAGGTTGGAACTGTCTTTGTTTTTGGTGGTTCTCAGTCTTCTCGGTGTCCTTTGGAGGCCAGAAGAGTTAAGACACCAAACCTACAGGACATATGGTAATGCAGGCCCAGGTAAGATCAGATGGGTTACACTGACAGGGCACTCCCACCACCTCATCTCCTCATTCCAGAGGAGTCAAGCAGACAGTCCTGTAACTGATGAGGGCAGAAATTCCTGGCTCCTCATAACAGGCCAAGAGTTCTTTGTTTGCTCTCCTTGTTCTCAGAGGAAAAAAATCAAATATACAGGACTGCTCTCAAAAGTGTAGTGAAATAGAACAGGAGTCTTCATCCTCAGGAAAAGAAGACGTAGATTAATTTTCTACACCTGCAGGATCCCCCAACTACACTTCTCATGAAGTGAGAATCTAGCATTCCTGTTACAGCACCTGCTTTTGCTAAGGGGTGCACAAGAGAAGTTGCTGCTGCAAGTAGAGATCGAAGAACCAGTCTTGACTTAGTTTTAGCAGCAGTCTTTTTATGTTCTGGAAGTTGACTGAGTGCCCTGGCATCAGCTCTTTGATCACACTTGCTGTTTCAGGGGAGTCTAATGCCCCAGCCCCTGCAAATACGCTGCCTCTTTTCCTGAGAGAGGGGGCAGGCCGGGCTGGGCACGCCTGCAGCCGCTCAGAGCCTGTTGTGCCTGCTGGCTGCACCAAGGGCAGCACGGCTTCAAAGCCTTCAAGGGAAGCCTTCCCCGTGGAGCCTGCCCGTGCTGTGGCTGCAGCCGTGCCCGAGGGGGGCGGCAGGCACAGGCAGGGTACCAGCTCAGCTGCACCCCCCTAGCACAGCTCTAATGTGGAGTGCAGAGAAAATCTTGCATCAAAGCCAAATTTGACACAAATAATGCATCAGTGATCCAGAGATGTACTACAAAACATTAATAAAACCAGAGCACAAAGGTATAAATATAAATGTCCTTGGTGGTTTATTGTTCTTTGTATGTAAGAAGCTTTATTGTACAACTTACACAACTTTAGAATGGAAAAATGGTTAAAAATGTTTACAAAAAAAGCATATTCTTAGAAAATTATGCTAGCAAAAACATCGGGAGGAGGGAAGCAAAAAAATCTTCAGTGTGCAAACTTTTTATAAAAATAGAAATACTAACTCTACAGGTAGCATTTCATGATAAATTATTTAAATAGCCTATCTACACAATTATGTGATTAACTATTACAATGGCAATGAGAAAAATAATTTATAAAAATACAAGCAATGGTATACAAGATGACAGGAAAAAATATAATACAACATTAGAAATTGTATTTGACTTTTTTTTTTTCCAATGCCATTTCCTTTCTGGGAACACATTTTCTGCAAAGAAATTTCAACTATGTACAGCATTAACTTTTTAGTACTACAGTAGCTTTAAAGTTTGTTAGACATTTGAACTCTGCTTGCTCCAAAGGTTTTTCTCAGTCACACAACAATGAGGTAATATTTGTACGTAAAACTTTCACCATGTTCATTTCTTTTCATTTTTTGAAAAGACAAGGAAATATTATAGGTATAAGGATGCTGCCCCTTCTGTTGGGGAAAACAGTCTTTAAATGTACATCAAGGCCTCTCCCTCTTTTGCAAGGAGCTCTTGAAATTGTCTAGTCTGTGATGAATTCCTTCTTTTGTAGCTGCACATCACTAGTTACAAACTGAGCCCGCAGTGGCCCAAAGAGCCTGTTAAATGCCCATTGAGAGCTGTTCTTGTGCCTCTCACTGCAACCTCCTCAGGGCAGCTATCCTCAGGGCAGACATTTCCCAGCACTAGAGAACACTAAGAGGGTGAATGGCTTTCCCTCACCTCTAGCACTGTGGATGGGACAGAAACTGCTACCATCTAAAGGGACTTGAATTTTAGCACTGCAGAGCAGTTGCCTACCAGGCTACCAAGTGCCTTGTACAAAGAAAGGAAAAGCCAACATTGAGCTCAGACTGAGAAAAACAAACATCCCATTGCCCACACCCTCACTTTTCCTTGCGCCTCAAAGCCTTTATGGGAAAACTGCTCTTTGTAAAAAATACATCACCACTATCTGCTCCAGACAAGATCTTTTTTCTCAACTAAACCCTCTCTAGTTTCAGTATAGAACAGAGATAATAAATAATCTGTATTTACAATCTTACAGTCATGAAGACTTGTAACAATGATTAGGTGGATAGTCTTGACGCATTTCTTGTCGTTTTAATCAATAAGCCCTCAGTCATTATAACATCAAGAACAGGCAAAAATAAATATTTAACAATTTTATCTACAGGCCCCTTTTCTTCCCCTCTAAAGAAGCGAGGGGTTTAAAATATCTATGGCATGTAGAAAAGGAATGTTTTCATTACATTATTTTTGTGCCTCTTTAACCATAAAAAGTGAAGCATGTGCTGGTTTCCTGAAGGACAGCACAGTGCTAGCTGAGATGGTGGTGCTTTCTGGCACCATATCTGAAAGAACACATTTGAAGGTAAGCAAGATCTGCATCTAAATGAGGAAAAAACAGAATCTAATCATAAATCCCAGTTCTTCCAAAGCTGGTGTGATCCAGTGTACCAGTTTTTATCCTCTTTCCTCCCCTGCCATGACAGAAATCAGTTTTAGGATATCTGTTTTGTCCTGTGTAGTACAGCAGCTGATCTAGCTCACCACAAATAGAGTAAGGCTATGTTTTTATCTGAAAGGTATGACATAGAAAATGATAATTTCTCCAAGTTAAATGGATGTAAACCAAATTAGCACAGCCTTCCTTTAAAAAAATTCTTTACCCCATAAAGAAAAAAGAAAGACCTAGAGTTCCCCCTCCCACCCAAACACCCTCTTCCCCACACAATGAAAGGTCTTCAGTTTAAGTAGTCCACAGCACATCCAAAGATGTTCTTTTACAAAATGCTACTCCATGGGACCTCCAGTTAGAGAGGCAGTGACACTGCACTGTGATAAACAGCAAAAAAATGTCTTTCCTACTGAAAGAAGTGTGCTTGTTCAGTGACAACAATTCTCATTAGCAAGACACATTTGTTTCCTTCCACTTCAGCAGAGGTCAGATACCAAGTATGTTCTCACTTTCATTCTCTCAAAAGCATTCTCTTGAGGCAGATCATGTGTTTCGAGTCCACATTTATGCAGAAAGAAGAAAGGAAGGAATAATATAATGGTCCCAGGATTTGTAAGGCTAAACGTTTCAAAAGGTGCAATTACCAGCATTTTAAATAGTCTCTGAATCCAACAATCTTGTGATTATGAATCTGTGAAAAAAGAAAAGATGTATGTAAATATTTCTGTGTATTATGCCATATGACATAATTATATGTCCAAATCATTAATGCCCAGAGACATTTGTAGAGAAATTGAAAGTACTTTCAATCAGGAACTTCCTTGAGTTAGACTTCATAATGTAATCTATATAACCATTACATATCAAAGTGACAATTTCAGAAGACTAGGACAGCTAGAACGAGTTGTACACACTTACCTCCACTGAACTTCAAGACTGCAATATATGGACAACCTTCTACTTTGCTTACTTTTAAGCAAATTAGCCTTTTACTTGCTGAAGTCAATTTATTGCATTTCTACCTTAGATTTTGTCAGATGTGCTCATTCATTCTAGTCAGCACTTCAAAGAAGATTCAAGATGTATTCCATTTCTGGAACTCAACATGGATTTCTGATACTTTGAAGTAATGTACTGGATATATACTTAGGTTTTATATATTTAAATTTTTAACTGTGAAGAGTTTATCAAGGTGTCCTGTTTCTGCCTGCAGAACTTGTTTGAACCTGAACCATGGAAGATCACAGTTGAACTTTCCCTCTTGGCTCTTATGTCTTGAGCTTTCTTGAACCAATTCATTTATATAGGATCTCTTAAATGCAATGTCATCCTTACCTCTGCATTCATATTTAAGGTCTGAGAAGAACACCATTTCTTGAGAGAAGACAAATAATCCTAGCCGACCACCAGCATAGGTTTTATCGTAGATTGGTCCTGAGTCTGCCATGATTTTCTTCCCTTCATACATTACAACCCTACAAAGAGACAACAGCTCAGCCATCTGTGACAAGGTCCTGTGAAGTTCATCTTCACAGACACCCACTTTTCCTGTGATATTTGCTTTAGATAACAGGATGATGCTCACCTGATGTAGCCAGTCTTTGGTCTATGGCTAAGTCGCCATCTGTATGCAGTGAAGTCTTTCCAGCCTATGTGACGAGGATCATGCCACAAAGTTCTCACCTATAAAAGAATATTTTTTTATAACCAAAGGCCAGAGATAACACAGCAGTTATTTTGACATGAAGGTGCCTTACTATCAAAGGCTACAAGTAAGTCATTAGGCTCTGTAAGAGCCTAAAGATAGAAAAAATAGAAATCAACTGCATTTAAATTTACTTTTTAAATATGTAAATTCGAAGCTACAGCACGATTTCAGAAACAGTTTATTCACTGCTGCTAGAAAGCCTGTCTGCAGCAAGCAATACTGCTAATTGTATACAATATTATGCTTGATTAGGAAAAATTAAAAAGCTACTGGTCTTTGCCAAGAAGCCTGCATGATCAGCCTGTGCAGGCCCCCTTTAAGTATCTAATTTGCTGGAAAAACAGGCTGTCTTATGCAGAAGACTGTGTTATTACACTGAATACTCATGTTATCATGTTAAGAGTACTTCAGCATGTAGTAAGTGCCACTCTTACCTGGCCAGGAGTGTTTCCTGTGTGCCACAGAGCATTTCGGAGGTGTTCTCCTGGACCAGTGGTGGAATTCACAACTTTGATGGAGAGACCTGAATAGCCTTGAGCTTTGGTTGGTGTGGAGTCCCAGTAAGACTGGGTGATCTGCTTCCACATGACCACGTAGAAACGACTGCTAGACTGGTAGCCAAACACAAAGCCAGCATAATCATCATCCCTTTCTGTGTTGATAAAGAAGGTACCGCTGAAGTCCACAGCATTGAATTCATCAAAACCTATGGGGACATTAAAGAATAAAGTTTTAGGTGCTACTTTTTTATAATTCTTAAACAATTCCTTAATAGTTACTCAGGTTCTCTTCCTCTTCCCCACCCCAACTAGAAAAATCCAACAAAACAACCTCCCACCCCCACCAACAAACAAAAAATCAAACCACCCCAAACAACAGTGCCTGTTAAATTTTTCCCCTTACCGACTGCAAGGCCAGGATCACAGTTGACTGTCTGAACCAGCTCTTTACCCTGGTGACGAACAACCCAGTTGGGATCATTTTGGGATGTTCCTTTGGGATCCAGGGGAATCATCTGAAATTTTCGGAAATCAGTCTCACTAATTTCCACATTTTCAGGGCAGATATCATCAATGTCTGGCACACTGTCTTGGTCAAAGTCATCTTTGCAAGCATCTCCACGTCCATCACCTGCAAGATAAAAGCAATTTTACATTTTATTGCCACCACTGTTTGCTTCTGAGCCTTACAGCTTGGGAGTTGAAGTCTGAGTTGCAGATCTCTGACTGCCCAGGTACCTGGCAGACACATGACAGAAGCCAGAGCAGCTACTGTATAAATGCCTTCTCACTCCAGCATGATAGTGACTTAGGAGTCAGTTGGATATATGGTCATTTTTACATTGATCATTACTCCTGAGAATCACTGTAACAACATTCCATTTTTTTTTCAGGTACAGACGTTCTGGTGTTTTGTTACTTTGTTTCATCCAACATTAAACAGTGTGAAAAAAATAGCATCAAACTATTGGAAGATACTCTTAAACTGTTATTATGAAACTGTTTTCTTACCATCAGAATCAGCTTGATCTGGGTTGGCAACCAATCTGCAGTTATCTTTGTCATCAGGGATACCATCGTTGTCATCATCATGGTCACAGGCATCACCTTTTCCATCCTTGTCGTGGTCAGCTTGATTGGCATTGGGCACATAGGGGCAGTTATCAAGATTATTTTGATGGCCATCTTCATCTATGTCCTGGTTGTTGTCACACTGATCACCTATGCGATCAGAATCAGTGTCTTCCTATCAGAGGAGAAAAAAAAAACATTTTAAAAAGCCACTTAAAGAAGGCTGAGATAGGAGTCTCAATACATAGAATTATTTGGGATTTCTGCTTGCCTTATCAAGAGCTAAAATGGATACAGTGGGTGGATTAATACACACTTAAAACTGCCTCTGCTAACTGGTTTTATGCTACTTTACTCTTGTTCTGGTTTTAATTTGAAATCACAGCATCAGAAAGCAGTGTGATCATCAGCTATCTTGTGCCTTGGTGACATGCCCCTTCTGTCACTAGTCTACCATACTGGACGCAGGGTATTTTATCTCCTACCTTCCCTGGCAGCAGTGTGGTTTCAAGGGCCAAATCAGGGTTGGACTACTCTGTACCTGGTCAGTAGAGACTGTAACATTAAAACATTCTGCCTATGCTTGGTGTTACATCTTCTACACCGCAGCTTCATCTTTATCATAAATGCTCTTCATGCCCCGATTCATCAGTCAAGACAATTGTTCCCATGGTGGTCACAGACTGCACTAACTAACTAGTGCACTTGCTGATCATGTTATTTTAGCCAGTTATTTAAATAATCAGCTTCTGAACTAAGAAAAACAATCCCATCATCCCTAAGGTTGCCTCACATTTTGCCCAGTAGTCTTGTGAACACAGGTGGATGACCCTGGTGTAGACAGAAGGCTTACCATACACTGCTGGATTAGCTACTAATTCTGGCTCTTGAAATCTAAGATCTCCACTTCTAGAACTTGATTAGGATAGTGTTTGGAAAGCCATTAGAATATTATATTAAGATTTCAAAGTCACAAGAGAAAGGATCTTCCTAAAAGGAGCTACCCCAAAGGACCTTCAGGCAATTCCCTCCCTCAGCTGGGGAAGAAGCAAAGCAAGTGACAATGACTAAGACATTTTATATTATCTATTTAAATCCTTCAAGTAACACTGCTTTTAGGCTACATGGCCACACTACATTACATTCCACTGATTTGCAACAGCTTTTCTCACCCTTCAAACACTCCATTGAAGCTATTAAACTTAGTCTTTTAACTGACAGGACGTTGTCACAGGCTTTATCTACTCCTGCCTTCAGTTTTTGAATCCAGAGATTCTGGATCCCCCTGGATTTTTATAAAGGTGAGTGTTAAGTGTCAGAATATGCCTTTTTCTTAGGGAAAAGCAACTTGTGCTGACTTCTACTTACTGCTGGAAAAGCTTTCTTCTGAAATGCAATTGGCTTCAAGCTTAGGGACAAAGTTTAAAGAACAACTTTGTGTCTATGTGAACACAGCACTACAGACTATGAAGAGAATAGTTCCACTACCCACACTTTACACAATGCTCCCAAAGTATTTAATATTCTTACTGTGAGGATCACTACAACTGACAAACCTAAGAAATGTTTAGGTAACAAGTACATGCAATAGTCTCACAGATCTTCACTACAGCTACTTTTCAGAAAATACCTGGCAGCTGTTCAAACTCTGAGGCTATGTTATTTGATAAAGGCACCATTTGGTAATGTAATAAGAATGATTTGTGACCAGTGAAATTTCAGGTGTAACCTGTTCAAGCATTTTCCACAACACACTGTACTTTTTAGCACACCAGTCCTCTACTTATATGATTCAAATCCCTTACCTGGTCAGGGTTGTGTTCCAGTGGACAGTTATCACACTGATCCCCAACACCATCCAAGTCTGTATCCCTCTGGTCTACATTGTAGACATACTGGCAGTTGTCCCTTTCATTGAGCACCCCTGTAGAAGTTCATGAATGAAAGTGAGACATCTAAATGCCGCAAAGTTCTGTATAAAGCCACCACACGCTTCTTGATACCTTTTTTAAAGCATTTTGAGCAGCATTTAAAAGTTTTGAAACATGACTCATCACCAACTCTGCCACACACTTCTGCTCCTACTGCCTTGTGAGAGTGAACTGTGCCAAAACGTATATATTCCAAAATGAATTTCTATTAGCCCTAACTGTTCCTTCACCAGCTTTCACATCCTGAAACCACCACAAGGGAACTTTTGTGTGTTCAGGGATGAAATTTTGGTAGGAAATCAGGATTACATTGGGTTCATTTGACTAATGGCTGATCAGAAAACCCATCTAAAGGAGTGATCAGAGGCCACCTACCATCTCCATCAATATCTATTGCACATGCATCTCCCTCTCCATTGTTGTCAGTATCAGTTTGATCAGGGTTGTGATTGTAGGGACAGTTGTCACAGCGGTCACCAACATCATCCCTGTCGTAGTCATACTGCTGTGGGTTGTAGATGAATGGACAGTTGTCCTGCAAAAGTGAGAAGAGTCAAGTTTTAAAAAGAGTCAAATTAAAGCTTTAACCAGATTATGCTTATGCATGTACTGCTATATGAAAGAAGACATGAAGGGTGGGGAAACAGTTAAAACTCAGATGCTACTATCTCAAAACACCCCATTGCTGTCACAAGTGTATGAATGGCTGAATGAAGAATGAAAATTCACTTCCAAAACTCAAATAGTTGCAGAAAGTTTGTCTGCATAGTCATGCACATCTAAGGTTTCTAGGACAGCCGTTAGTACCAGCAATTTCCTATAGTCGTCTCTTAAGGTTAAGGTTAGAATTTAGACCCCAGCTTTGGGAAGGGCAATGGGAAAGCCACACTCTCACAGGCTGTTCTTTTCTGTTTCCTTACCCGGTCATCAGGAATGCCATCATCATCATCATCACTGTCACAGGCATCACCAATCCCATCCTTATCATAGTCTTCCTGCCCTGAGTTAGGCAGATTAGGGCAGTTATCCTACAAAGAAAGAGGTACACAGAAATGTTCATTCCTGGTATTATTACAATATGGATTTGAGCACGTAAAATCTAATCATTTGGCAAAATTGTTACACCTCAATCAGGTAGGAGTAACCTTACTGTAATTCTCTCCATTTAATCTAGTCATAAGCAGTGATAAGTCTTAGAAAGCCACAGTTAAATAATTTTTAAAATAAAGATTGAGTTGCTTTTGAGAATCTTACTCTGCTTTTCTTCCCTTGGAGATTGCTACCAGAACAAAGCTGATATAGGTATGGCCTAAATTAGAATCTTCCTGGAACATTTACAACAATCAGGCTTCATTTTTTCCCATATCACAAGAATAAAAAAAAGCAATACAGCAACAGCAAGGGGTCTCCTAGCAATGCCTTGACAATGGTGTCCCTACACCTCCTCTATCCCTAGAAGGTTATTTGCAGAGAGAATAGTTTAATAACTTAGGCTGTTATAATGGCAGATGGTAAAGGAGCATAAACTTACTTTTTTACAGTGGTAAGTGGCATTGGCAACACAAACCAGGTTCTCATTTGGCCATCCATCCAAGTCAGTATCTTCTCCACAGATTATGCCATTGCCAGCATAGCCTGGTTTACATTCACAGCGATACATGGGGTCACTAAAGTGGCCAAGGTAATTGCATTTGGCATTCTTGTTGCAGTCATGTGTTCCATCTGTGCATGGATTACGTGGCTTGCAGACCTGGAAGATGACATAGAAATAAAACCCACTGAAAACATTGTTTTATGCCTCACTTTTTCCCCAGAGATTTAAATACACCCTAATCAATCAGGAAAAAAAAAGCCTCACACATGGCTTTCTTCTGGTCCTCAACTCCAGTACCAGTCTTAGAACTTAGAACTTATTTTTCTTGTTCAAACTTTATGTATTATCAAATGGAACCAAGCACTAAGATATCTGAGGCACATAGTGTTGTATCATGAGTGAATACTGATTTACTCCTTAATTACTCCTAAAATCATGTGTAACCTCTGAACCCTCCATGGCTGAGGAAGACAATGATATTTAAAACTCATTCTGATCTTCAAAACAAACTGGTTAATGCTTCTTCTGTTCCGAATCACAGAGGATGGGGTTTAATTAAATGCTCCAAGTATTTTTTGCCTAAAACACATAGGTGCTTTCTGTGTTCTAGAAACTTTGTGACATTTTGTAAGCCAGAACAATTCTCAAATTGGCAGTACCTGTTTGTTAGTCATGGCATCCTCCACACTGCGGCCAAATGGCTGTGTTCCAGTGAAACGTGGTGGACAAGGCAGACAGTTGTAGCCAGGTTCAGTATTCTCACACCTGTGCACTCCGTTGAAGGCAAAGCAGGCATCAGGAACCTCTTTGCACTGAAATATGAGATTGAGATAAAGGAGAACAACAGTTAACATTATAAAATAGTGATTTTAGTCTCCCTTTCCGTTTTCTTTCGTTCCCCTTCAAGGAGGAGCAAACTGTAGTCTTCTTACCTCATCAATATCTTGGCAGTGAATACCATCACCATGGTAGCCAGCAGGACAGGCTCCACACTTCCAGGAACCATCAGGGGCACTGGTGCACGTAGCCCCCGCAAAGCAGGGATTAGACAAACACCCATCTGTGAAACAAGTGAGGAAATGTTATGACCAAGGAGGCTTGCCATGCTGCTACAGTACTGTATTTGGCTGATATCCCGGTTTAAAATTCTAGCACCTGAGGTTTGCAGAGTTTACATTGGTATTTTCACAATTATCAACAGCCTTCAGCTGTTTGTGGGCAAATGGGCACTCACCAATTGGACAGTCTTGTTTGTTGCAGACCTGAGTCCCTCTAGCTTCACCTACACAAGTCTTCCCACCATACTGAGGCTCGGGATTATTGCAGAGACGGCTTCGCTTCTGAAGTCCTCCTCCACATGTCACTGTGCACGCATCCCATGGAGACCATGGTCCCCAGTTGCCATTAACTAAAGAGAGAGTAAGTTAAAAAACATGTATAGCTTTAAATTCAGTGCTACAACTAGTTTCTACTTGACTAAGGGCTTTAGTTTTGCAGTGAGAGCAGTTCAGACATTGTTCTGACATAAATTCCAGAATTAATGGACTCCGTGGAAGAGACATAAAAATAGTTTTATCTGAAACTAACCTGAGATTAAGTGAGGTTTTACACACCCCACCTCTAAATTTAAATAGAGAAGAATACTAGAACAAGCTTATTTGGTAACTACTCAGGATGTTCACTACTTAAGCTACCAATTGCTAGTTACCACCAGGACACACTTACTTGGGCAAGGATCTTTCTGGCAGGCTTTGTTTTCTCTTGCTTCACCCTCACAAGGTTTGCCATTCAGCTGTGGTACTGGAGAGTTGCAAAGACGAATTCTAGTGATGATGCCCGTGCCACAAGTGACAGAACACGATGACCATGGCGACCAGTGACTCCAGCCACCATCCTGTTTAACTACAACAGAGATTTCTGTTATTCATAGTTTCTGAAGACTTAAGCTGTACAGCACCTAGGACACAGCCAGTACCAGGACTGTACCAAGGACTCCATGTGTAATGGATAGCCTCCTGACTGTCATAGATCAAGTTTTGCAACTAGGGAAATCTCATACCTGAACTGGCATCACATTTTGTCCTGGGAGCAGTGCCAAAACATGCCTGTTTACTGCATTAGCTATCTGCTCCCCTCTTCCTTTGTAATACAAGTCCTTAAAGCTAGAAGCCAAGGGTCCATGCCAGTGACAGAGCTACAAGGTAGATTTTGCTTTTAACATTTGGCCAATAAAAGCAGCCTCTGTTTTACGACCAGCACGAGTGGATCAAGTACTTACATCTCTTATCGCACTCCTGAAGGTGGCAAGTCCGAGTCTGCACAGAGGAGCCTTCACAGCGGTTATTGAGACTGTCACAGGAACGGCCTCTCTGCTGAATCCCATTACCACAGGTCACAGAACACGAGGTCCATTCGGACCAAGGAGACCATCCATCATCTGCGTAGTCGCTAGCTGCGAGGGGATACAGCTCTGAATAAGACTCCAGGGACATGCTTCTCCATATCTTTTCTCCCACCCCCCTCTCCTCAAAAAAGGACACAACTGCTCTCAGAAGCCACATGCATCCTCCTTCTTTGTATGAGATAAAGGCCATGAACTCAAACATTTCAGTATGTTGCATACTGTAAAAAATATCTGAACATGTATCACGTAAGTGACTAGCCTCAAAGATGCATCAGATTAACCTACTTGGGAAGTACAAGGTTACCCTTGGACATCCAGTTCTGGTATACTGGGGAGCAGCATGTGTCTAGTTAGATGTGGCCAACTGCTACAGGACTGTGAAAGTATTAAGTACTCACGCCAGCACCGAGGGCAGCACTCCCCATCAGGCACGGTGGCATTGGAACAAGGCATGAGAGGACAGGACACTTTCCGGCATATAGTGGCAGAGTTCTATAAAGAGTTGTGAGAATCACAGTTACCAAGTGGAATATAAACAATGTCTGGAGTCTGGGTAAATAATAAAGACCTTTCCTACAGAACTTTAGGGCTCAGCAGCGTATCTAAAGCAGAGACCCTTGTATTTAGAGCTAATACTACCCTAGGGGTGGTCCCAGGTATTTTCAGTCAAACTTTATCCCATTTCCATTATCACCCATTATTTTTTCGTCAAAAGCAGAAATATTTTGGTTCTGCAGAAGTTTATCAGTAGTACCTAGCAGATGCTGGCTTGAGTAAATTACTATTACGTGATACCCAAAGTACGAGGTCAGATTTCAAAGAAATGAAACAAGAATGAGAAGACAACTTTCTTTTCGGTTAATATGAATTTAAGCTGATTATATGGTAAAGATAAAATGAGTTTAGCGGACTCTGCTCAAGTGCCATACAATCTGTAACTTATACTTAGAGGTTTTTGATCTGTAAGCCAAACAGGCAGGGAAAGAACACCCATCTCTAATCTCAATAAGAGCTAAAGTGCAGTCTCTATTTGCTTCCTGAAGGTAGCAGCTTGGTCAGAAGAATGCTCTCATGATTACTATTCTAATCTCCTCAAGCAAATTACTAGATTAAGGCAATTACAGCTAACATTGAGTAAGCAGGTTGGTAGGAACCAGGCAAATGCAAAAGTCACAGTATCATTTGCAGACTACAAGACAAAAGATGTAGAGAGCTAAAGAAGCAGATGCAGAATTTGAGTTGCCTTATACTGCACATACACAAATACTCTACTTTCAGTTTCTAAAGAGTGGTGTGCTAGTTAACCCACTCTTTGGCAGACTGGTACTCCAAAATGCTATACCACAAGTTTAAGTGCATTGATAGAGTACTAGAATGTCTTTTACTATTAAGTCAGCAAGAGGCTCAGTAGGAGGACAGAAGGTAGATCTAGCAAAGCTGATAGTACGATACATTTGTTCTGTTGCTGACTTTTAGTTTACTGATGGACTTACGTAAAGAATACAGGCATTCCCCAAATTAAGGAACTAAAAAGTGTTAATAGCTATATCAGAGTGATGTTTCATATGATTTTCTAGAATATTGCTGTTGACACAAGGTATGGGAGCTGCCTGTATAGCAACAATCTAGTAGAATGAAATAAACCGAATAATTCTATGACTTTTCTGGTATGCCCAGTTCTGTGTATGATTCACTCTTTCTAACAAACAATGCTGTTTAGAAATATCTGTTCATTCTGACTGATGAGTTTATATTCAGGTGATTTGTGAATGTGAGGAATCTTACCTGGCAAGTACATTCAGTGCAGCTGTCAATAGTCCACTCCTCTTTATTTTTGTGCAAGACTCCATTATGAATGCACGCTCCAGGAGTGATCTGGACTACTTTGGCAATGATTTCATTTTCTTCAGTCTTGGGGGTGAGAAGAAAAAAGAAGATATTTAGCATTTAATCCAGAAATACCTTTTTTCATGAAAGTCAAAGTAAATTTTTTGCTGTTTGCACAGGCTGTCAAAAGTCAGGTTATAATTAATTCCCTAAGTCCTAGTTAATGAAAGGTACCATGAAGTTAAGCATCACTCACCACTTTGCGAACTCTGTCTTGAAGTGTTGTAACCATGGACCGTAGCCCTTTCAGTTCCACAAACATATTTGTCAGCTCATCACAGGAAAATCCACAGACTGCTTGGATGTCCTTTGTTTTATGGCCAATGTAATTAGTGCGGATAGCTGGGCTGGAACCATTGATGGGGTTGTCCAAAGTAATGATTGCACTAGTGGCTAAGAGAAAAAAACAGACATGAAGTAAATGCATTTTATACCATATGCATTTATCATTCCAGGCTAACACCTGCTAAACAGCTGCCATCAGATTCATCAGGGTGCCTGCAGAAATATAATCTTTCTTATGCAATGCAGATTTGCATGTCAGCATACTTCTGAGTTCTGTTTCAACTTGTCTTTCTAATGTAATGAGAAATCTTATTTTTAATAGGTCATTGGATTACAGAAGATTGTAAACTTACAGCTGGAGCAGCCTTTGTTCCGCAGGATAGTTTCCAGAGTTGTTCCAAACACAAACCGCACATTCTGCAGCAGACCCTGTGGACAGAGGAAGAATTACAGCTACTTGCAGCAACTGCAAGGCAAAGAAGTACCACTTGCATGGAGAGGCTGAAGGTCATGCAAGATCTTACAGAGCAATTTCATGACAGACAGATGGAAAAGTGAAACACATTGCTCTATTCTCCTTAATGAAAACCAGCCCTGCTTCCTAACAGTCTTATCCTTGAGCATAAGGACTTGGCAGCTCTCCAGGCAGGAAGGAAAAAACCCATGGATTTTTGAATCTCATATAAGAAGCTGAGCAATGAAGCTGCAACTACCTGTCTGTAAGCTTCAGTGCCTTCTTATTGCTGCAGAAAGTTCCATCTCTGCAAATCTAACGCTTTACCCTTCAAACTCCATCAGCAAAGTTTAGTACATTTAGAGGTCTTTGTCGCTATTTAGGCTCATTGAGTAGCTAATGCACCTTCAAAACAGATGACTGAAAATTCCAAGCAAAAACATAAGTGTAAGTCTTACCTGGAAGTTGTCATTGACTCCCCCTTTGGCAATACGGAGCCTGGCACTGCTGGCCAGATCCCTAGTGAAGATGTTCTGGATGGGCATGTCCAGTTCAGCGTTCTCCATTTTCTCACACCCCACATAGAGCTGAGCTCGGTCCTCCTGAACAAACAGGGTGATATTCTTCCAATGTCCTGTAGCTAGCAAGACATCCTCTACTGACACTAACTGCTGCTTGCCATCAACAGAAAGGCTCAGGTCCAGGGAGCCTGCCTTGCCATTTGATACGAGACTGAAGACATGACCAGAGCCATCTTTCTGTTCCACGGAGAGCAGTGTGCCTCTGCTTTTCTTGGCTTGCCGGAGAGTGGCCAGGAGAATGAAGCCCTTCTCAGCATGGATGGCATCTAATAAGTCTTGGAACTTCGAGTCAGGGACAGCGGGGATGCGACTGGCATCTTCAATGCGGTAAGCAGGGCTGGAGGACTCTGGTCCCTTCACCAGGTACACCCCGGGGGCCCGACGCCCGGCTCCCTTCCGCATGAAGCCAATGAGTTCAAAGAGATCGAAGACACTGTTATCATCATTCCTGGACTCTGCAGAGAGAGATCGGGACAAGCATCATGAGAAAAGGATAAGAGGCTGAGTAGGTTCAAAGCTCCCAGGATTTCTTAACATTTTGGCTCCTGGTGCACACCGCACAAGGCACAGTGCCTCACACCAGTGCACAGACAGTAGCTCTGACGGTGCAGCAGTCCCCCCAGGAGTTGCTGTGCAGCAGTACATGTGCATTCTTGTACAGGAGCCAGTCGGCACAGGAGTGCCAGGTACCCGCTGACTGACACACAAAGGTAGCAGCCATTCCGGCACCCCCGTACACTCTAGCAGCACAGAAATACACAGCAAAGCCCAGACTGCAATATTCCTATGCTAGGACATGGCAAAATGAGTTTAAATAATCCAGCTGAGTGACAGCAGCACGGTATCAGCTTCTCTGTGGCACCGAGACGGCAGCCTACTACCCCATTCCTTCTTCAGCCAGTTCCTACATCATGTTCCTCCTTTCCTCCACTCAGCACAGAGGCAGACAAGCGACATGCTCAAGTTCTGGAAACTCTGCGTTCCTATTTCTGAAGATTACACAAATTCCACACCAGAGAGAAGTTTCCTGTTCCCAACTATCTGATGCTCAGGTTAAAACGTTTTTGTTCACTGAGATCTTTGGAGCTCTTTACCACCGAGCACAGCTTCATCTGCCCACACAGGCACCACAGTTTTTTTATTTTTGTTCCCCGCTGCCCTGACTGCCCTGGGCACCAGCACAGAGTTCGCCTTACCTGCAGAGCGCTTGGTCTCTGCGCCGCCGAGCACGAGGAGAAGGAGGCAGAGAGCAGTCGCTGGCCTCATGGCAAAGGTCTGTCTCTGAACCTGGGGACACACACGAGGAAGGTCACCGCGCTGCCGTCGCACCCACGACCGGCGCCAGCGAGGCTCCCGCAGCGGGGAGGCTGCGCAGCGGGGACCGTGCAGGTGTCCCCGGCCGCCCTCGGACGGGACAGCGAGCGCGGCGGGAGCCGCTTCAGCACTTACCTGCGGGGAGAGCGATCCGGGCGGTCAGCGCCGGCCTCTGGGTACCGGCGACCGATATCCGCGGGCTGTCCCGGCGCGGGAGGGCGAGCGGCGGCGGGCAGCTGTGGCGGCGCTGCCGGGACTCTGCGGGCGCCGGCCGCCGCGCGCGGCTATAAAGGGATGGCTCGCATTCCTGGGCGCACGGCGGGCCAATCGGCGGCGGCGGGGCAGGAAGCGGGAGGCGGGAGCCGGGTGGCTCCGGGGCCAGGGACAACTTTCCGCAGGGGCCGGGGGGCGGGGGCGGGAGCGCCCCGCGGGCCGGGGGAGCGGGCGGGCGCGGAGCCGCTGCCGCCCGGCCGTGCCGCGAGGGGGCGCTGGTCCCTCGGGGCCTCCCGCCCGCCGCCCGGCTCACACCGCCTTCCCCGCCGGCAGCGGCAGCGGCAGCCGCGGCCCGGCCCCGGGCCTCGCTCCCCCAGCCGGCCCCCGCCAACCCCGCCTGGCACCCGCTCCCGCCTGTCCCGCCGGCTCCTCGGCGTCCCGGCCCTGCCGTCCGGCCCCGGGGCCGCCCCCACCGGCGCAGGGGGAGCCCTGGGGTCGCGTCCCTCGGCCGGCACCTGGCGGGGCCCTGGAGGAGAGGTGCGCCCAGATTCCACTGCCTCCGGCCGGCCTGAGGCGCTGGTGAAAGCATCCTTCCCCTAATTAACCCAGTTCACTTAATGAGACCTTCTCTGCCTGCCCGCTGGTTCCAACACACAGCACACAGGACACTGGGTTCACAAAAGGGGAATAACGTGAATTCTCGTCAGCCCTTTCTGCCCAGCCTTGGAGGTGCCGGGCTCTGTGAGGGAAGAGAGGAGAGAAGACGGCAGGCTGGAGGAGCGGGGACCTGCTGTCTGCTTTCCACTCTCCTTGTCACTGGAGAAAGGTGTGTGGGCATGACCTTCAAACAAACTTGGCTTTAGGAATGAAATTACTATTGCTGTCCTGCAGCTGAGACTCCCATAGCAGCTTTGTTTAATAAACAAAATGACTAACACTACTTCAGCTAAGAATTTCCCATGTAATATGAATTCCAGGTAACAGGAAATCTAAAGTTAAAAGGTAGGTTCATTACATCATGCCATATTCTGAATGACTTAAAGTGACTTGAGCGTGTGAAGCGGCTTTGAAGTAATTGAATTCCAAAAATGGTCAATTCCTCTGCATTCCCTGGCCTCTGTATGCTTGGCATGTGCTCCTGTGGAAAGTGGAGTGTCAGTGAGCGAGAAGGACCTAGTCAGGCAATTGCGTGTGTTGTGAGGGAAAATTGGAGTGAGCAGTGACTGAGTTGGACTCTGAACTGTGTAAAATGCATCAGACAATTGTGCTGGCTGATGTACGAGGAGGAAATACTACGCTACGGATTATCCTAGGAAATGCTCTGGGAAATTCTTGACCCAAAGAATGAGATAGCTGCAGAATTGTGTATATTAGGGCAAAGCCAAAATTATTGTCTACCCTTTTAACTTAGAAGATAGAGTATACCGTCTGAAGTAGGCCTCTATACTGTACAGTGATTCATAGATGAAAAACCTCAAGTGTCTTAAGATAAAGAACTGAGAGAGAAGAGAAATAATGGTGATGATGAGAGCCCTATCAGTAAATAAAGCCTAAAAGATCAGCAAGAGAGAGAGAGCATGCAAGATACATGGACTGGTCTAACCTGGACAGGTTTAACATTTTTATGCTAGTTGAGATAATTTTTCTCCCTTCTTGCAGTCAGTATTCTCAGCAGAATGCTGAAGAGCATAGTGAACCCAATATCATATATCACAGAGTATTTTGCTTCAGTAGGTATAATGGTACAAGAAAGAGCACCTTATCTGTTCCCTATTTCCTGGATAAGGAATTGGTTGGACAGTCACATCCAGCGGATGGTGGTTAAGGGCTCAGAGTCCTGATGGACATGAGTCCCTCAAGGGCTGGGACCAGTTCCATTTAATGTCCTTCTCAATTACATAGGTGGAGGGATCTTCAAGTTCACAGATGACACCAAGCTGAGTGGTGGAGTTGACACACCTGAAGGATGGAATACCATCCTGATGGACCAGGACAAGCTCAGGAACCATGGAAATCTCATGAGATTTAGCAAGGCCAAGTTCAGGGTGCTGCACTCAGGTCAACCCCCAGTATCAACACAAGCTGGGGCTGAACAGATGGAGAGCAGCCCTGCTGAGAAGGACTTGGGGGTGCTGCTGGGTGAGAGTCTGGACAGGACCCAGCCATGGGTGCTCCCAGCCCAGAGAGCCAAACGTGTCCTGGGCTGCATCCAAACCCCGTGGACAGCAGGGCCAGGGAGGGGATTCTGCCCCTCTGCTCTGCTCTGCTGAGACCCCACCTGCAGGGCTGCACCCAGCTCTGGGTGCCAGCACAGCAAGGACAGGGACCTGCTGCAGGGACTCCAGAGGAGGGCACCAAGATGGTAAGAGGGATGGAGCTCCTCTCCTATAAGGAAAAGCTTAAAGTATTGTGGTTGTTCAGCCTGTAAAAGGATTGACTTTATTGTGGCCTTTCACTACCTGAAGGGAGACTACAAGAGAACTGGAGAGGAACTTTTTACAAGGGCATGTAGGGGAAAAGGAGTAAAAAAGGGGTAATGCCTTCACACTGAAAGAGAGTAGATTTAGGTTAGATACTAGGATGACATTCTTTATTTCATCTCTGGAAGGGTGGGCTGGATGGGGCTCTGAGCAGCTTGGTCTAGTGGAAGATGTACTTGCCCATGACAGAGGGAAAGTAAAGCAATACCAGAGCGTTTTGCCCACCACAATTTCTTCTTCTGACTGGAATCCAGTCCCTGGAAATTGATGTGAGATGGTATTGAATAACATTAGGGCCTGGCCACGCCCCCTTCCTGGCTACTGTAAAGAAATAACCCTGTCCTGGCTGAAACTAGGACAGTGGCTAAAGTCAGATGAGAAGGATCTCACCATTTATGACTTTCTGTGGCATGTCCTGTTGGTGTTTATTGTCCTGACAGTAAGGAGACTAATGGTTGCCTCCCAAGGGGAGGAAGAGTGCAGATTTCAATGCAGGGCATAACCCTTCCCCTCTGGGGTGGTTATCCAATGTCCATCCAGGACATTGCTGTTTGGCCAATCTGTCTCATGTCTGTGAAAGAGATATTCTACATAATCTGGAGTAAAAAATATATTGGTGCCTCTGTTCTTGACAAGAATACCTTGCTTATCAGTGTTCTTTTTTTGCAGCCATATTCTATTTGCTAATCACAGTTGTAATCTGTCTGCATGCACAAGTCAGATTGGATATTTTTGGTTTTAAATTCTTCCATCAAAATTAGACCTTTTCCCATACCAAAACAGTATGGGAAATGCAGTGTCTGATTAACAACTCATTGAGTTGAGCCCTTACCCCTTAAAAAACCAGAAATGTTTTAATTTCTTCTAAATTGTAGTGTGTGTGCAGCACATTTATTTACTGAGAGTCAGATTTTGGAGTTTGCAAAATGTACTACAATTTAAAGAGAAGAATGTACTTTAAAGGGATTAACTGAGTGATGAAATTTTCTGCTATATGCAGGATTGCATATAGTTTTGTACCAATGTAATGCCAGTAGCATTTCTTTCACAAGACAAAGTGAAGCAATTCAGTAATTCTTAAGCTTTTTTTTCCCTCGAAGGAAAAAGCATTTTTTTAAAGAAATATTGAGAATTTGCATAATGAATCAAAAACCACTCCTGAACTCTATTCCTGAAACTAAAAACATTTGCTGTACTTCAGAGTTCAAGTTGGTTTCTTTTGTCTGTGAAGGCATAAAGAGGAAAACCCTAGTATTCTCTATCAAAAGGCTTTTTCATGTACTTCCTTTGTAAGTAGCAGATCAAAAGTAACTGTAGATATAGGCATCTAGTCTCTGCCTCAGTGAAGTGTTTCTAGTCAGTGAATCATTACAGCATGCATTCAAATGCAAGCACATGGTAGAGTTTCCTTGGTTTTCATCAGAATTCTTGTGGACATACTTGTGGGCATACTTGTGGACATGTGTTTTCAGATGTTTTATTCAGCAGAGGTGACCATAAGTACATGTTTGTACATTTATATACTGGGATCTTTGATCCTATGAAGTGAAAGAAAGCTGTTCGTTTGCATTCGTTAGCAATCTGTGTCCCAGTGTGTTTTCGTGAGTTACAAACAAGCAGCTGCAGAGCTTATATTCCTCACAACATAATCACAGATGAAGTGAAAAAGAGATTTAACTTTTTGTTCAACTATCAGAGCATCTCTCGTCTCCATTAACTTCATATTACACAATCAGGCAGGATTGATTATGAACAAGACAGAACATACGCATTTTGCCACAGCATGAAACCACACTTGAGCAAAATACCATATCCTATGCAAATCTTTACCCTGTACTTTTCTTCTTTTAATTAGGCAGAAGCAATCAATTATTTGCAGATCCGATGGAACACTCTTAAAAATGCTATTAATTACTTAATATTGCATAGTATCTTCCAATCATCAAGAAAAAAGGCATTGAAAGATCTGTGCAATACATAGCTGGGTGTTGCTGGCAGTCATGTGGTAGAAAAAACGAGTAACTTGTATATTAAAAAAGGACTGTTCTGTCATTACACAACTTGAAAGATATGTGTTTAAAATAACTAAGAGAATTGATGAATAAACAGTAATGTGCTCATGGGGGGAAGATTAACTTTGTGCTAGGAAGTGATGTGCCTGGAGTTTCTTAAAGGGCAGTTGCTTTAAATGGAGTGTCTAGAAGGGACAGAAATATAAAATAAAACACCTGGTTTGTAATTTCCAATGTCCTCTCTCTGTTGTCACAATATGTGTAGCTCTCTGCTTTTTTCTACTTATCTGTCTATATTACAGTCTGTCTTATGATCTTGGTGTAGAGTTAACAAGATTAGACAAAGGATGAACTTCACAACTGAGCTGTAAAATAAAGAATACTGGCATTTAGTCATTCCCTTATTCTGCACAAGTTTCTGCATAGTTTGATGCAGCAGCAGTTGCACAACATGCATGTAAAGAGTAAGAATAACCACATTAGGAAGAACACAGACTGGAAGAGATTCCATTTCATGTTGAAGAAGGAGACTGAATAACAAAATTGCCTGGTATAGTTATTTTCAGGCTTTTATTACAAACAATGCCTTGGGGGCAGGGAAGTAAGATGTCTTGCCAAGAGATTATTTTGAGCAAATAAAATGATCTATGAAACTTATGACTAAGAATCCTTGACACACCCCAGCTGAAGCTCCCAAGCAGTCTGCTACTTAGTGGAACTGCAAGTCCCATAATGTATATACATGAGGTGAAAAGTTTATAAAAAATATGGGTACATATTATGTCTAGCCTTTTCTTTATCCCAGAGGTCATAATTGTTGTGTTGAATACTGCAAAGCCTTTCCTGTTCCTATAAATTTTACATACATCATTAGCCCTGTTGATCTCCTCACACACAGTCAAAAATTATTCAGAATCAGGCTCTTACATGGTTTAATTAGAGGTTATCCTGATTTTGTCTGGGATAGAGTTAATTTTCTTCCTATTAGCTGGTACAGTGCTGTGTTTTGGAATTAGGATGAGAATAATGTTGATAACACACTGCTATTTAAGTTGTTGCTATGTAGTGCTCATATTGAGCCAAGAACTTTTCAGCTTCTCACCCTGCTCTACCGGAGAGTAGTCTGGGGGGCACAAGAAGCTGGAAAAGGATACATCCAGAACAGCTGATACTAACTGGCCAGAGGAATGTTCCATAGTATGTGGCGTCATCCAGTACAACAATGCTGGGGAATTGGCATGGGAATGCTGGCTCGCTGCTTGGGAACTGGCTGGGCATTGGTCAGTGAGTGGTGAGCAATTACATTGGGCATCACCCGTATATTTTAATTCTTATAACACTAATAACAAATAGCACTATTGCTGTTATTATTTTTCCTTTCTTTTTCTGTCCTTTTAATCTTTATCTTAACTCACAGATTTTATTTTTTTTCTTCTGATTCTCTATCCCATCCCACTGATAGGGGGGAGTGAGTGGCTATGTGGTGTTAAGGTGCTTGCTGGGTTAATCCATGACATAAGTGCAGCCTGTTGTTACTCATGCTTTCTAAATTCAAATCACATATAGCATTGTATCTATATCAATTACAGTTGTCTCCCAAACTGTGTCACTTTAATTACTTTGATTGCCGGGAATGGGAGGAAATTTTGAGAAAGTTGTCTTAGCAGTTTACTTGATACTGTAGCATTGCCAAGTTGCACAGCAGGTAAAGTAAGCAGTTCTGGAGAGAGTCATGCAGGAGCTAAAAGAGTCTGATGTGTAGCTCTTTCTCCTGAAAAAATAAAACTAATATTTTCCACTATCCAGGCACCTCTCCATTCTCTGAAATAAAACCTCTAATGATATCTGAAATAGGACAGTCTGGAACTCCAGTAAAATTAGAGACATCAAAAATTTTGATCTTTAGTGAGGAATAATTCTATGGCCCTTTTGAGGCTCCAGACTTGGTCTGCAAAATAGAACGAAAACACAAACAGTGCTCTGCAACAGGTCAGCCTAGGGATACTTTCACTCAGTATTTGGAAGTTCTTCAGGAAATTACTAGGGACACATGGGCCTTAAAGTTACAGACTAGCATATTCTTTTAGTAGCCTCACTTTGTTAGCAAGAACTTCAGTATAACAAACATGACAGTGAAAATAGTTCCTAGGAACAGAGAATGTATATATATACAAACCTGCTTTGTTTGTGATTTAAATGGGGGTAGATTTTTTTTTAGCCAAATTTTGTAAGGAGATGAGACATCTGTGATCATGCTCTGTGTCTGTTTGGATATGTCTATGTAACAAATTACTCTCTTTCTATCTCCCTGATAATTTTAAAACTTTTCAAGCACAGTCAAACACAAAGTCAGCAGAGGAGCAGCATTTTCAAGGAAGTTCTAACTTGGTCCTATGAAAAGTGGCATCTGACTAAAGAAAGACAACCCAAATTGGGATGCCATGCAGAGGGATCTTGACAAACTTAGAAGGTTCGCCTATGCAGCCCTCATGAAGTTCAACAAGGCCAAGTGCAAGATCCTGCACCAGTTTTAGGGAAATCCTAATCATGAATGCAGGTTGGGCAGAGAACAGATTGAAAGCAGCCCTAAGGAGAACCACTTGGGAGTGTTGATAGTTGAGAACCTCAGCATGACCCAGCAATGTGCACTTGCAACCCAGACAGCCATTCATGTCCTGGGCTGCATCAAAAGAAACATGGTCAGTAGGTTGAGGGAGGGTTTCTTCGTCTCTGCTCTGCCCTTGTGAGACCCCACCAAAGTACTGCATCCAGCTCTGGGACTTCCAGTATAAGTAGTTTGTGGACCTGCTGGAGCAAGCCCAGAGGAGGGCCATGAAGATGATCTGAGAACTGAAGCACCTCTCCTGTGTAAACAGGCTGAGAGTTGGGATGTTCATCCTGCAGAAGAGAAGGCTCCAAAGAGACCTTTTAGCACCTTCCAGTACTTTAAGAGAGCTTTGAGAGGCTCAAGCACAGCAAACCATTTCCAATTGCCCAACCTGTTTTTGTAAACCTTTTGTTCAATTTAGTTCCACAGCTTCTCCATGCAGCTTGCTTACGTCTCTCTTCTTGTAGAGCTGCTTTCACAGTACACTTTTCTGTATTGGAAATGACTCTGATTTCTTCTTGTCCTTCTTTCAGTAGACATAGAGATTGGTTGCTGTCCCCTTACAAGCAATCTTGTATGTATGAAAGTCTCCTATCATGTCTTTCCTCAGTCTTCTAGACTAAACAAAGCCAATTTCTTTAATCTCTCTTCATAGTTCATGTTTTCTGAACCTCTTTATCTCAGCTTTGGACTTTTTCCAGCTTTTCTTTAGCTTTTGTGAAAAGCATGGTTTACAAACTCTTACGCAATGTAATTCTCCATCTAAAGCCTTAATAAGACTTAGGGAAAAATTTTAGTCTTGTATGTATGGAATATTTCTGGTAGCGTGTACTGGCATGACAGTGGTCTCCTCCTTCTTTCCTTGAATTTTAGTTTTGCAAGGTGTCATATCATCAATTTTTATGCTGCCTGCAATTTAATACAGGACCTTCAGTCCTGTCAATGGTTTTTGTTGTCCTGCCAGTTATTTTTGCATTGAATTTAATTTCTTGTTCATATTTGAGTTGGTCTTCACTGTGATGAATTTCAATTTAGTTTTTTGTATACAAGACTGTTTATAAGGTAGAGCAGTTTGCATCTCAACATGGTTTTAGCCAACTTTGCTGAGGTAAGTTGGCTAAGAACAAAAATCTGATATAACTACTCAGAGCGAGCCAGCAAGTCTTGGAAGTTACTGTCAGTATTAAAGCATTTATTACAGAAGTACTCAAGAATATTCATTAAATATTTGTAGACTTATATTATTCAATTGTAGAGGTGGAAAATAGAGGCACAAAGGATATTCTTGACAATAAGATTTGTAAAAACTGCCAGTGCAAAATTTGTGTTCCTGCAGAACAGCCTTGGATGTACTGGCCAAATGTAAACGATTTGCTTCCTAAGAATAAGCCTGATTTCCTGCAATGGTAAATGCAGGAAACTTGAAGGCTGTTTGGAAAATTTTGTCCAAAGGAACCTATCTGAAAACATCCAGCCAAGGCATAAATAAGGCATAAGGTGGAATGTAATTTGAGTTTCTGTCTAGGAGTACATACTATCTTAGGTCTTGGCAACAGGTCTGAAGTGAAATGTACAGCCTTGCAGCTATGCTTGTTAACTGTGGCACAGCACTAACCGGCAGCGTCTCTGTACCACAGCTGTGCATGTCTAGCTGGCTCAGTCTGTGAGTGGAGTTAATACAAGACTATCTTCATTGTTCAGTTAGACAAACACTGAGTCTTTGTTTTCAGGCTTTTCCTCAACAGGTAGACAAAATACTGTACTGCCTCACATTGGCAGCCTAACATTTTTTGCAAGCGATAAAAGTTAAGATTTGAGGATACCAGCTGCAATTTTCTCTTAGAAAATTTTAACTACCTGTAGTTTCCCAGTGCAGAGTGGTGCCAAATGTACTTATTAGAAGTGTAATTCATCAGTGCAGAATCTCTAGATTGTTGACTGCTGCATGCAGTTGTGCACATCGAGTATCTTTGCACACATTCTCAGGCATGTGCAGATTTAAATGATACCATTTTAAATCCAAAGTGCCTGTTTTTTCTGGACACTGTGAATTCTCTTTCTGCTTTTTTCCTTCATTGCTAAATTACTGACTGAGAAACAACTCTCAAACTTCACAAAGTTTCTGTCTGAGAAACTGTGAATTTCAGTGTATGTACTCTCCTCTTATGGCTCTTCCTACAAACATACTCCATATGCTAAAGAGGCCTAAAAAACCCAAATGCTGGCATTGTAGCACTGAACAATTTTTTTTATTGTGCTGAAGGCAGGATAGTATTCATCACAGAGATGCAAGAAAACTGAAACTGCTAGAACATATTTCAGAGTATGACCAATAGTCACAAATCAGGGAAAAAGTATAGCTCCCATTTCACTTGCAGAAACACAGCAGATAAAGTATGTGTATGTTGCATTTAATAATGTGTATATCCTCAGGGAGAGATAAACAGTATTTCTGCCCTTAGATAAAAATAGACAAAAAAAATTAAAATCAGGAAGATGTTTAGATTCTGTTGTTCATAACTCTGCATGTGGCTTTTCAGTTCATCATCTACTAGAAGCTGCCCCTGTATTGCTGAATAAATCACTCCGTGTTGCTTTGTGTTTGAGGTTTTATTTCTGAGCCAGTGATACTCCACACAAAATAGCCATTCTACGAACAAGTAGGAAGACATGTTTAATCAGAGCTTTCAGGAGTTCAGGAGTTAGAAACTAAAAAGGCTGTGGAATGTGCTCTGTGGATTGGCATGAAAAAGTAAACGACTTCCCTTTTTTGTTGTTGTTGTTGTTCTTGTTGTTGTTGTTGTTTTTGTTGGAAGGTGTTATTTGAGGTCAGGTAGCCAATGTAGGCTGAAGGGGAAAAAAGGAAAAAAAAACATTAATCCAAACCCCATTGTCTATAATATGTTTGTGGAGAAACTCTCTGGGCTGCTGAGATCTTGATTTTGGAAGCAAGCATCTAAATGTATGAACTTAACTGGAAGCAGGACATTCTGCATGGTTTTTGGCACCTCAGCATAAGGTTGTGAGAGAGGGTTAGCTTTTACAGATTGGAACATACCAGTAGTCAGAGGTTGCTGTCCCGGTTATGACTGTGATTTGGGAATGAGGTAGCCCTGAATGAGGTAGCTGCTGTTGACTGCGTTACAATCCACATGTTTTTCATGTGTAGGAGATTGTCGGTCAAAACACTCTTGTTCTTCTTTAAGGGCATCCTCAACAAGGGGAATATATTGGTAGCCACATCATGTTTTGATGGAGAGAAAACACGAGTTTTCTTCATTCAGAAGACATTCTGTGTCTTGAACTTCTTCACAGTTCATTCATATAAAAGATACTAGCATATTAATAGGTTAAAGAGGACTCTGAATACATAAAAACAAAATGCAGAAAGAATGTATATAAAAGTTTTAGTTGGCATATCAATTCTAACCACAAAAATGAAATTCTAACAGGGTTTATAATACATGTATTGATATGTTTATGGAGGAAATGCTAGCTAATGTGTAGTAATCCACCTGTTTTTAGAGTTTTGGGCTTATTTCTTTCTCCTGTAAATGATGCTTTAAGGACACTAGCTTGCAGTTGTTTCATCATGCAAGGATGTTAATGACACCATGAGTATTTTATTTTATTTCCTTTTTATAGCTAAAACAATTTTATAATTGCAGAACTCATTTTTAATTACCATTGTTGTTTCTACAGTTGGAAGATCACCCTGTTGTGGTATGTTGGTTTTGTTCTTGATTCTTTACCTTCTCAGCTTGGATAATTCTGCATAAGCAATTATTAAAATGTAAACTTGTCTAGCAGTAAAAAAACCACAGAGTTTTCCACAGAAAGATGAGTAACTGTAGATTCAAATAGGAAGTGAAAAATTTGAACTTGGAAAGAAAAAGGAAAGGAAGAGAACGTATATAAGTATACTCAGGGGAAGCAAAAAGAAGAACAGCCTACCTATCTGGGCCTTGTCCTTCACTTGCTTTGGTTGCCATGTAGAAGCCAAATCAATTTTTCATTCCTCAGATCACCCATCAATGAGGACCATAGCACAAACAGTAGGATAGCCATGAAATACATACAGCATATCAAAGATACAGTACTGTTATGAATTCCGAGCATTTAAAAAATTCTATCTGTATCGAATAGTACATTGCTTAGATAGATTCAATTGATGATAGATTTCAATGTATCCATTTCAGTCAGAAGCCAGCAGGAAACAGGAGGTAATGTTTTGTGCTAGTTCACTAGAAAACTGTTTCAAAAATAATTTAAGGAAATGCACAAGGAAAATGTAGTGATTTTTTTCTGACTGATAGGTTTTGCCCTGCTGTTAGAGCTATATTGTTGCTCTTTTCTGGTCCATTCACACCTAAAGTCATGGACTCAATTTATTGAAACTATGAAGAAATAAGTTTTCTCAAAATTTGTAACTAAAGAGAATACATTCCCAACAGTTACAAAGACGTTTCATATCTAAAATATTCAAATAAATCTCCAGTGATAAGAATGCATAACCAAAATAGCGTAAAGGCCATTTTACTAAGGGCAAAAAGTCGAAACTAAAGTTTTATGTAGTGGAGATTCTTCACAGTGGTAAGAGTTGGCACATGCAATGGTATTAGGAAAGGAAAATAAGCATGCACAGTATAAAGTATTTAGAATGACTAGGCTTTTAATTTTGTTTGTAATTTCAAAGATTAGATAATCTTCACGCAGAGTGGGAAAGAAAAGAAAAGCCACCTTTTTTTATTAAATTATTTTTGGTAATACAACTACTTTAAACTTTCTTCCTTTCTGTGCCTGAGTACAAATAAATGCCTGGCTGTAGAGGTAGTTTGGGAATGGTACAAATACAGCATGAGCTTATAGGGTGTGCATGCTAAAAATGCCCTTTTATGAACTGTCTATAGACACAGTATTAATTTAATTAATACTGTCAGCTAGAGTGTTAAATGCAGTCTGCTTACTGAAACATTTGGAATCTGCACTGCTGAGAATGTGACCTAAAAATGTTGCCTTTAAACTTTTATATAACCTCATCTTGACCTGGCTGCATTTCAGCTGAAGTTTTCAACAGTCAGTAACTTACACTGTTTCATGTGAGCAGCAGGGAAGACTTCAGACTGAGGGACAGCAAGTTGAGAAATTAATTGTCTTAAAAAGGGAGGAGGAAAAGGATGGAATGAGGAAAACATGAAAACAGAATTGCTGTGAAACTTGGTGACGATGACAATAAGATTATTCTTATTGTTTGGTTTTACCCTGTGCCCCATAAAACTTTAATCCAGTCATGTGGGGAAAGGAAAGTAGATTATTATACAAATTATTCATGCAAAAGAACATACACTAGAACACACTTATTCTAGCAAACGAGTTTGGGATCAGCACTCAGGATGTGCAGAATGGGAACAAATATTTGGTTTGTAAAAGACCTCAGAAAGAAATGTTAAATAATCCTCTTGAGATGGGAGGAGAATCACTGTTAGTATGTGTGTGTCATATCATCTGAAGAGTAGTGGTTACTTGTGTGTTGCAATGGCCAGAAAAAATGAACAGTTGCTGTGTTGCTGGAGAACAATACTGGTAATTTTTCCTCTGATGGTGGTCTTTTAATTTTTTTTTCTCTTTTCTGGTTTAGAATATAGTACTGTCTCTGATACTGTTAGAGGGGTAAATGTATCTGCAAAGATCAAGACTCTGTAGTCATATGAAATCATTAACAGGTTTTTCTACAAAAACTGTCAACCAACCCAGATTTTCATTTTGGCACAAATTCAGTCATTAATTGGGTTTTGTTGCCGTTAGTAAATTGAGCAAGATAGCATTATGCTTTTTGAGGCAGGGTTATTGTTCCAAATAAAAGTCTGTTTTGAAGTTCTATTTGGGTCAGAAGTTGGTAACCATTCAAAGGAGATGGGAACACATAAAATGAGGAAAGATTGTAAGAGTAAAAATCTCTAAAATGATTGAAAGGACTTTCTCTAATTTCTTCATCTGTACCTTTTGGTAAAAGAAGACTCAAACATTGGTCAACCTTGAGTTTTTTGAGAGCATTTTGCTGTAGCATTGATGGTCTAATGTGATTTACAGCTGTAATCTAGTGACTTTCAAAAGCATAGAGAAACTGAAGGTCAATGTATTTTCTGGAGATGAAAACTTCGGCTCCAAAGTTCTTCTAGCTAGTTTTGGCAAATGTTCTCTGTGGTCTAGAGTGGCACACTTATCTATATGTTATTTGTATGTCCTGGATAATAAAGGGAGGCCTTTGCTGTGTCTTTTGCAATGTCATTGACCTTGGTTAGTCAAAAATAAACTGAAAAATACACCCTAACACTCATAATTATTTCAAATATTATGATTTATCACTCCATATGACAAGATAAATGGTCTTTTATTTTTTTTCTTCAGGGAGTAGCTTTTGATAACCTTGTGATGGGATAATCAATGGACAAAATGTTAGCCTTCAGTTAAGTCATCATATTGCCACTGGAAAAATCTCCTTGCAGTAAAAGGCCCTCCTATTTGCTGCTCACTTAGAAATTTCTAAATGTGTTAACACTAGCAAATGCTTCTTGTACGTATCTTCTGTATGTGAACTGAGACAAGATGTATTGATCTCTTTCCTACACTGGATTTTAGAGCAGAGGGCCAGTGTGACAGTCTGAACCAGCAGAGCATTTATGCTTTAGGTGTGTGACAATTACATGTGGCTTTTGATGTTGGACATCAAGGAAACTTGTCTTTTATCCCTGTTAAAGAAAGTGATATAATCTAATGATAAACTCAGAAGTAAAACAATCTCAACTAGGTATTTAGACAGGCAGGGAAGACTGGTGCAGGATCTTACTCTGGTCAAAATTAAGTTTAAATAATTAGGATCACAAAAATGCCATATAAAGTAAAGATTTTCTTGGTGAGGTGCTAAAGATGTCATAGCTAAGATTTCCAGAAAAAGGTGAAATTCAATCCTGTGGGTTTTGTTTTTTTCTGTTTTCACTGTATATATAATTTATGGTGACATTTCTGGAGCCATAAAGTTTCTGTATTCCAGAATTCTTCAGGATGTGTGTGTTCTCAAACACACATGCACAACTGCCTACTCACCCTCCAGAAGAATCAACACAGCATGTCACGTCAGTCTGGCAGGATTATGTTCATTAGATGTTCATTTTTGCTCCTGACCTTTACCCACCCCCTCTCCTTTAATTTTCATTGTGAAGAAACAGCTTTAATAGTGGGATTATTTCTGGATTAGTTGAGCTCTTTAGCATATTGTCTATGGGCGTGTTTACCTTGCAAGAATCAATGAGCCTGATCTGAGTCCCATAACAATGTCACAGAGCACAATTGCCTGGAATGAGCAGTAGGCACAGAAACGCAGAACTATTAGCCTGGCATAGGGAATGGCAATAGTCAAAGGCTTCTGGCAGGTTATTTGAGCTGGCAAGAGATTGAGAGCTACTGCCAAAAACCCACAGAGACCGATTTCTGAAAAAAACATCAGCATGGCCTGCCTAAGGAAACAAACTACTGTGTCCGTCTGTCCTGTGCTAGATACTGGGAGTAATCCCAATGTCTGCTCCAAGTGGTTTTGAAAAGCAGAAGAAAATTGCTCTTCAAGATGCACTGTCCAATTGTTGAACCTGGAGGATGGGAGATATGGTCAGCACAACTGAGATCAATGTAAAACTCTTAGGCAAATCCCCTCCTGATCTGCCAGATCCCAGCTCCTGGACCTGGAGGACCTCACTGGAAATTTATATAATGGATAGTTTTCAATGTGGAGACCTCAATATGGAGAAAGGTTTATTTTGAGTTTTGATAGCAACTGCAGAAATATATATGTTTATTTGGCACATTTATCCCATTTCTTTTCTGGGTTGCTTTTTAAATTTTTAGGCTGAATAATTTCCTGTGTTTGTTGTATGGATCTTTTTTCCTTTTATTTTTTTTTCTTTGCTGGGAAAGTGCAAAAGGCCTACTGCTCAGTCAGGATCTTGCATCTTTCCTCCTTTCTGTCTTTGAATGCTTACTCTGACTGTTGTGATTTGTCAGCTAATTTAAAGTTAGATTCTAATGTTTAAAATCAGAACAAACTTCCCTCTCCAAATAGTCACTTACAGTCAGGAGTAAGAACCTCATATCAGCCAATTGTTTTTTATCTTGGGAAGTGAAAATACCAATTTCTAGCATGGCAGATGGCAATTGTTAGTTATGCACTGAATTTTATTTTGCTTTTTTCTGTCCAAATGTCAAAAAACCCAAACTTAGTTTTTTCCCAATGTAGATTTTTTCAGAGAGGCTATTTGGACTTGCCTTTGACCACAGTACTCTTGGCAGGCTTATAATAGACCTATAAACTCTCCAGTTGTGAGCAGCTGTTGGATGAAAGCATTAGTTTAAAGGATAGTTTCAGGGTATTCGTAGGAATTTCTGAAAGTCATCTAACCCAGAAGATTTTCATACAGTAAGTTTTGTATCACTGTCACATTTTCTCCCATGATTTCCCCATTTAGTCCATTTGAGTATGAATCTTATTAACATATCTTTGCTTGTAATTGTCTTCAAGGCAAGAATGTGGAATGGCAATTCCAGAATGTTTTAAATCCAAATTACATTAGCAAAGAAAAGTCTAGAAAACAAGGAGGAAAATCAACACTGAGGAAGAAAGGAAGACTGTTGAAAAGATGGGGAAGAGGACTGGACTCTCAGAGAGCTTTTGCTGAGCCTTTGCAGTCCCAGCCTGCTCCTCTGGACTTCCTCAACATGGCTGCTGATATGCAGGTGTGGAGGAAAGATGAGGAATATTTAAAGCACAGAGTGGAATTCATCTGGATTCAAAGCCACTCCCACCCACTTGAAATCTCCCACTCATTATTAGGAGCTTTTAATCAGGATTCAAATCTGGAGCCTCTATTGCAGGCTCCAGAGTGAATTTCTGCTTCTGAACAGAATGGGAGGCTTTGTTTTAGGCCAGCACATTGTAGTGAATCACTCTTCCATTTTTTGCAGCATGCACAGCAGTACTGTTTTTTATAGAAATGAGCCTAAACACTAAATGCCAGATTCTAATTCAGCCTTTCCTAAGTTTCAGTGGTGTTCTTCTCTGATGGATGCACCAAATCCCTTCGTTTATGCCATGACTAGTATCTGTCCCTCTCTGTCTCTGGAAAAGTGATGCTCTTGACTAGCACTGCCATTGTGCCTATCAGAGAGAAAGCTAACAAATTCACAAGTCAAATTTTTAAAAGTCTTCATTTTTCCCAGGGAAATGAAATCCACACTTTACCCCTTCCTTCTCTGACCAAAAAATTTAATTATGAACTGCTGTCTTAAATTGATTTCAATCCTGTATGAGGGACATTATCAGTCAGGAGTTTGGGGCATTTTCAGTTTGCAGGCTAGTTGTTTACTAAATTTTATAGTGCTTGCCTTTTCTTTGAGAAAAGAAAGCTAGGAATGTGAGTGTGCTGGAAATTTATTGCATGTGGCAGCTGCAAAACAGTGATTCTCAGCCAATGTGTTTATGAAAGAAGGAGGAGAAGAAAAAGTTACCAAGTGTACAGTAATAAATAGCATGGTTCCAGTGTTGTCCTTTGTCAAGCAACTGCTAGAGGATGTGGCATATGTGAACAAGCCTTAGAATGGTATTAAACTTTTGCAAAAGGTTGACAGACGTGTCTCTTCTTTTCTGACCTTACACGGAGCTGTCTTCATTAATTTCTTGTTCATTTGTTCATTTGTGACTCTTGCCATTTCGCACTAGCAGCTAGATCATGTATTTAATTTCAGTGAATCTGCTAATTTTGCTTCTTGATAAAGCAACAGAAAATTTGCCTCAGAATTTGTAAAGAGCTGAAGAGAGAACATTTTTGTGTGACAGGATCTGGGCACATGGTCCTTTTGAGCCAAGTCTACCAGTGGCAGAAATATAGTCTGGCCCATCTGCACCAACACGTCTCCTGCGCTGATTTTGTGTGCAGGTACCCAAATCAAAGCATGAGCTTGATTTCCAAACAAAACTAAAGAAAACTTTCTCATAAACCTCTAGGGAGCCCCTGACATGTTTAAGGCACTTCCGTCAGACTCAAAAGGGAATCAGTGCTTCTCACGTCAGGCATTTCTTTTTCTCCTTGCTTATCAACTCATCAGACTTCACTGATCTTTCAAAAAGTCAAGCTTGCACACTCCTTGAAAGTGGGACTGGGAGAAAGCATTTGCACAGTATGGTTGACCCAGTTCCATCCAGGACAGGGTTAATTTTTGTTGTAGCCAGGAGGGACATGGCCAGGACCCAGAGGTGATTCTGTACACCTCTGGGTACATCATTGCCAGTGGAGTCTCTCACGAGGCCAAGGGGTTTGTTCCAGTCAAGTAAAAGTGGCAGGGGGAGCAGTTGGGTAGCGCCGGTTCTGAGCTGGAGGAGAGGTCAGGGTGGCGTGGCTGTGGTCAGGTCGGGCTCCACAGTGAGAATTTTGCATGTGAATCACTCTATCATTTTTGTATGATTTTGTTATTAATATTTCTGCCCTTACCATTTATTTTCTTATCCCATTGCTGCTTCCAGCAAGTTATTCTTATCTCAACCCATGATCTTTACCTTTTTTGCCTCTAACTCTGCTCTCCATCCTGCCAAAGGGCAGAGGAGGAGAGAGTGAGTGAGCAGCAGCAGCATGGTTTGGAGAGGCTCAGTGAGAGCACTAAACTGGGGAGTACCATGACAATAGTCGATTCATAATTTAGTTGCTGAGATGGTATAGGAAGAAGAAATGTTGCAATTGAAAATAGCCTGTGATAAAATATACTTTTTCATTTCCTTTCATTTATGCAATGCCAGATATATACAGGAAAAATCCTTTGCAAATCATGAGTAACCTAGTGTGTACACCAAACAAGGGCTGAAGGTTTAAATAAATAATCATATTGCTCTGAAATATTGCTTATCATGTTTTTCTTTCTTTCACAATTTTGTGGTAACTTTCAGGTTAGATTACTCACTCAGGATATTTTTTTTCTGTTTCCCAATCTACAGTATGTGTCTGCTTACTTTTAAACAAATGCTAAAGCTGTTAACGATCAGTTAGACACCAGTGCAAAAGTTCAAGTCCTGAAATGATAATTTCTTTTTCTCTGTATATTGTCACTTTAAGTGGACTGAGGAAGTCTATAGTTTGTTACTGCTGTTTCTCAGGGAAACTTTAACAGCCTAAATGCATTCAGCTGTGTTGAGTGAGGCTCGGAAGAAATGGTGTCCTGACAGGGTTTTAGGTGGAAGCTATTTTAAAGTTAATTGGGTCTTTGGCTTATTAAATGTGTATACATTGACATATGAAATGGGATTGTGGTATCCAGAACTGAAATGATCATATGCTTCATTGGAGCAGAAAGGAGTATTGGGAAATGATGAACTCATTGCAAAATCTCTGCAATTATAAAAAGTAGAAGAAATTTTATAAAATTTTAAATATTTATTGATTTACTTAAATTTTGCAGAACCAAATACCCTTTCAATACAAATAAAGGGTCATGTAAAAATGTTTTCTATTAAAATCCACACTAAATGGATTGTTATGCCTGTTTCCCAGCATGATGCAAAGCCTTACTTCCTTCTGGTTTTACTTTTAAACATCCTAATCCTCTAAAACATGAAAATTCAAGTCCAATTTTTGTTACACACCTGAAACTGAAAATGCATAGGCATCACTTTACCTTTTAATGCAGTGTGGTTTAAAGCAAATATTCTAAAATTAATTTGCTTTGCCTTCTGAAAATAAGTAATGACCTCCCAGATGACTGATTCACTTAATAACTTTGGAGACCACAGGTATGAAACTAAAATGGAATAGGAATCCAGAGGGTGCTGCCCTATCCTTTGACACTGCCTTAAAACAGTGATTTTTGTACAGCTAACACATATTTTTCCCTTGGAGTTAAAAGAATTTTTCTTCTGATTTTTAACAAAAGTATGATCTCAATTATTTGGCAAGTCCTTAAAGATGTTATTCTGCACTTAAGAAGAAGAAGACAGTAGTGCTTCTGGTGGCTTTTTTTCCCCCCCACAGTTTACCATGACTAACTCATGAACACAGACCCTGCATGAAATGTTAAGGCTCAATAAAATGTATTATTTAATAAGAGTATATCATGGAATTTGTCCTTACTGTGCAATGATAGACAGTGCTACCATCTTCCATACCATCTGTCTGCCTCCCCCAGCTTAATTAATCAATTCCTGAATGATTCAAAGATACTTTAGACAAAAGCCTGAGCCATCTTATAAGAAATGTATGTTGATAATATCAGAAGTTATTTTGTCTTAATTAGTTGATATATACTCAAAATTACTTTTAGAAAATTGAACTAAACCCCCCAACTTTGGGTTTTCCTTACTCCTCAGGTCACATAAAATTTCTAAAAGTGGTCCAGAATAATTCTGAACAAATGAAGAATCACTAAAATCAGTATGATAAAGGACACTGGAAAACTTTTCTTATCTAAAGGACAGAAAAAACCCAGTGCAAGAAAACTGTGCTTTTTGCGTGCTTAGCATCCCATCATCTGCAGAGCATGTCAGTAATCTGTGAAGCAGCTGACCTTGTCCCATGGTACACTGTAGAGCTCGGTGGAACTGCAGTCCAAGGCTCTGCTCTTTGCTCCTAGGCTGGCTTTGTGCTTGGTCTCTTGGTGCTCTGCATTACATCCTTGGCCAATTCAGCAGCAATATTACACATACTCATGAGGGAACCTCTGTGCAGCCTTTCTTGATGGGAAGGATAAGCTGCCTCATGTGGGACCTTGCATGTGGGAGGAGTACACCAAAGAATAGGATGATTCAGACTCCTTAGAGAAGCAAAATGTAGCGGCAGACTGACTATTGAGGCCCTGGCTGGGCAAACTGGGTTTGATTCCTAATGCGGCAGTGCAAAACTGCAGCCAGCACATTGATCTTCCCATCAGAATCTTCCATCAGACTTGCATTTTACTTCCAGCTACAGTGCTAAGAGGCTGCCAGGCTGTTTTTTTTTTGGAGGGCAGAACATAAGAACAAACAAGCCAGAGCCAAATTTTGGTGCAATCCAATTACCATAGTAGCTGCTTGTTTTTATGGTAAAAGGATGGGTTGGTTCGGTCTTTTTTTTTTTTTTAAGAATATTTTTAAAATAAAAACATCTATATGTTTTTAATAAAAATAAGTACTAATAGGGCATGTAAGTCTTTCCATGTAATACTTCGACATTTGCAGTTCAACCTCAGCCCTGTGTCAGCTCACACTTCCAAGACATTAATATCTATACTATCATGAAAAAATAGGTAAAGTTACAGATTTCCTTGGGGACATTCAATGTCAGGAGGCTCATTTAAAGTTCAGAGGAATTTCAGGAAAACTTGACTCCCTCTGGCCCAGTAAATTCTTACTTGCACTTGAGTCAACCCAATCTTTTGTAAGGCCTCATATTTCTGAAAAGCTAACTATGAACAATATCTACTTGCACCAGTGCCCATTTTCTGTAAAGAACTTCTGTTTGTTGCTATATGGCCTCCTCACATACATCCCTCGTCTAAAGCAGAAGGATCCAGTGGAGGTATCCCAGTGCCTTTCCCACAGTATATTAACACCAGAAAGCTACATGCTCCAGCTGAGATGTAGGACATTTAGATTCACTTATAACTGCAGTAACCATTTTGGATGTTAAATTTTTTTCGTTGGTGCATAGAAAAAATAAGTGCAGTGTTGTGGTGTGGATTTTCTGCTTTAAGTTTTCAAGCTAGCTTTATATTTCATTTGTGTGTTATGATTTAAATTATACATGCCGTTAGGTGTCATATCTCTGTGTCCCTGCCTCTGTTTCTAGACCCTTCCTTGCCAATCTTCCCTAACTCGATGTATCATTTGCTGTTTCATATCATTACATTGCTTCTGCTATTCCCATTGGATCTAGTTCTGTATTCCCTGCCCTAGACTCCTCCCTGAGTGCATTCTCATTGGTTGTTTGCTTTGTATCGCCCCGTCTATAAAACCCACGGCGGGACATGTGCTCCCCGTCTTTGGGGTCCAGCTTTTAGTTGTTATGCTTCAGTTATACCTGTAATAAATCTCCTTAGTTTACCCCAAGACCCGTCTCGCCTCCACTCCATCTCTGCTTCCGAAATAGACACTGCCGAGAACATCGGAGTCCCTGGGTGGGGAGGTGAGAGCTCCCCAGGGGGGAAGGTGTCGCACCCCTGGCCGCTGTGTGCCCTGGGACTGGAGAGAGTCACACACCGCGACAGTGCAGATATATTTTTCTATACTAGTCACCATTTCCTCCATTAAATTAGGCTATAGCAGCAGGCAGGTCAACACTTTCCTCATTATTTTGATCAGAAGGTGTTCATATAAACCAGGAAGCTAAAACCCTCTTTTTCTTCCAGTGGATCTAGGTTACTGTGGTTTTTACTGAGACACCCCTTGAATCAGTTGAGAGTAAAATATACACTGCCAATATCACAGTTTTGCACATGGATTTAATTTTTAGGCTTGATATAGAGAATGTGTGACGTGTGATGTGACTGTTCAGTCTTTTCTGAATTGGTGACTTATTTAAGACAGGAGCTACATTTTATGTCCCTTGAAGTAATAATTGTAGGACTAAACCAGCATATTGTGATTCTCAAATTCTTAAACATTTAAGTAGTTTAAAATATAATATTAGGTTATGTTAGAGCCTCTTAGTTTTATCTTCATCTTCTGTGAATGTTGCTCATAGTGATGCTAGATGTTTTAAGCGGTCTAATGAGATCCATAGAGATAGTCTGGCTCTATATTAATTAAATACTTCCTCTCACAAACTAAAAACTGCGAAAAAGCTATACAAACAATTTAGAAAATAAAAGAGTGACAACCTAGACAATGGTAGAAACAACATCTGTTTTAGCATGTGATTAAATATTTGATGAAGGAAAAATCCAGTACATTTGTTCTCATTGATTTATTTTGCCTGTTTTAAGCCAAAGACTTGGAGTCTATGAGTTTTGATGTTTGCTATATCACAGACCTTAGCATTAGTACTTCCTTGAGGCTGTGGAAATGTACCTGCCTGTCAGAAGTGTAATTTTACCTGATGGTGTGAGAGTATCCAGGGTACACATTCTGAGCTCCCTGAGGAATCCTCACCCAGCCCGTTTTCTTGTCCTGAGGCAGGCAGTTGATGCCAGAAGAGAAAACATCTGGAGAAAAAGAAAACTTTTAACTCAGGTGTCTTCTAAAATGTTGGATTTCACCCAAGAAGGAGCTTTCAGACCCTTCAGTAACATCAGCACCATCACAAGATCCGCAGTCAGAATTCTAGTTTGGGAACCAGATGTAGCACAAGGTCAAGAAGGAAAAGCTCAGGGTAGGAATGTGTTGTGTGCTGTCAATGAGCTTATTTGTCAACTCAATGGATTGAGTTCTGCAGGGAAGGCTGCCTGTTCCTGCCTTCTGCCCCTGAGATTTACTCGCAAGGCATATGGTCAGCTTTGCATGTTCTTAGACACATTAAGAACTTGGAGAGACATTACGGTTGTGAATTCGAACTCACTGCATTATTGTGTTTTTCTGGCAAGTCTTTTTTCAACAGCCTAAACGATTTCCATCTACAGCAGAATTTAATCCAGACCAGAACAGAGGATCTCAGTCTGCTCATTCTGTGGGAGGGTGCAGATTGGGATGTGGTTCCAGTCTCTCTGGCTTAAGCCCATTTCTTGTCTCTGTTGTGGTTTTATGAGTTGATATAGCAAATATGTGACATTTGCTCTCCTTTTTTTTTCTCTTGGAGTTTTTTGAGGCATAAGAGTTCCTGCTGTAGTGTAAGGCAGAAAACAACAGAAGAAGAAGAAGTCTGAATAATAATGGTATTCTGTGCAGAAATCTCCATGCCTGGAGAATGGCAATTATTTGGAGCCTCCTAAAGGTTAAGGACATGATGGATGTACAGACATTTGTGGATCATTAAAAAGTCCCTTTTGAGGAAGAATAGAGACACAAACATGATTATCCCCAGCAGATGTTACCAAACTATGAAGTTCCTCTTTATATCTCAGGAATTTCTAAAGGAATAGTGTTACTAGGACAAAGATGCAGTCTTATTAAAGATTCTCAGTACAGTAATATGAAAGTTCAGACTTCAGTTCAGGGAAGTTCTTTCTGGTAGTTATTTGGAATCACATCTAGCTGCCTGAACATCTCTTCTATTGAGTAGAGAGAAATGGACACTTCCAGCAAGTGTTTCATCTCTGGAATTATGGTGCCTAAAATAGCTGGGGAAAGTTCTGGGTGGTTCTGTCACTTTCCAGTGTTAATAAAGGTAACATGGGATAGACACCTAGATTTTAGATGACCTGAATCCCTCCCTGTATTTCTTCCCATTGTGGTGTGAGGAGGCAGTGCCTCAATAATGATGCTGTGGAAGGTATTAAGTTGACCCACATTAGTCAAGAGTGGTAATTAAATGTTTGCGCAACTAAGTCTCTAACGCTGTATGTTCCACTTAAAAAGTCACAACAGGTAAGAAAACAGTGCCATAGTATGAAACACACAGCTCTCTGAGCGAAAGGAACTTTATCTGACCACTAAAATTCCTCAGAGCTGTGCAGCCATTACAAGTGTAATGATTAAAAGCCATGTAATTGAAGACTAACAAACAGCTTTAGATATCCAACTTTCTAAACCTACCTGTAATACTTGTGTTTTGCTTTTGATATTTAGAGGTTTTTCAGTTAAATATTTTGTATTTTCACCTGTGTCCCCTTGGTGGACACTCATAAGTCACAATTTTAGGGCCTATCCACATTGTTGTCTCAATAAACAGGGCATTAATGTAGAGCTCATGCCTTTGTACTGGGCTTTTGTGCAGCTTTGGACTATGAGGAACAAGGAAAGATGGCTACTGAAGAGACTGATTTTCTTGAATTTTTTGTGTGTCTTGGTAGTAAGTAACAAGGGAGGAATCATCCCTCCCTTTCTCCCCAGAGAATTTGAAATGTAAACAGATTCAACTTTTTCTCTTTTAATTTTTTTTTCCAGAATGCTTTTCTCTGTTGTTCTATTTCCTCCATGACATGTCAGAAGCAATTAAAAAGAAGAGAAATTGGAACAGTTCCTTTTTGGCCAGAGCCAACTGCACTCATGCTACAGTGACCTGGCTCTAACTGATACTTCCTTTGCTGCCAAATATTCTAGATAAACCTCTAAATTCAGCAAAGAAGTGCTATGGTGTGTGTTATAGGCTATTATAGGTTTCTGGTTTCATATTTTACACTATGCTTAAGCTAAGGAAACCATTTTTCCCCTCATATTGATTGTGTTTATTTTTAGGATAGGGTTTGAAAGTGGATAAATATGCACTGATAATTTTGCATTTAGATTTCTGTATACAGAATTCTGGCCACACATTCTGCTGCCACTGGCAAATAGGAATTTAAGGGTCTCTGCTCTATTTAGGCAGGTAAAGTTTCCTGCTGGCAAACACAGGAATTTGAGATAGAAGGTAAAATTTCTCAGTTAAAATGAAGGGCAATTGTGAATGTTTTAAAGTCCCTTTGCAGACACTGCAAGAGGTACCTCACATATAGAGGTTGTTATATCCAGATGGCCAATATTAACACTGAGAGGTAAATATGTCCTGATTTAAAAGGAATAGATTATTCTAAGTGCAATTAGATAGTTTACCAGTGTCAAGGAAAAGTTTCCAGATACAGCTGGGAATAGTAGGAAATGACAGTGACAGATTGTTTTGTTACCATTCTTCCCTAGAAAATATTTTGCTTTTCCTCCCATCAAGATAGGAGACCAATAACTTGGCCTTCACCAAGGAGGTTGCTTTTGCACAGCAGTTTTTGTGTATGGAGAAAATACTGATATGGCAGAGTCATCAGACTGGATCTAACCAATTTTTCCTCTATTAATATATTAGGCATGCTCTAGCTGACCTCATCAGAGGTCATAACAACAGCAGATGTGGGCTAGTCTTTAGAATGCCCTTTAGTTCAACTTGTTTTTATCCAGAAGCCTAAATTCTGGATCAATATGTTGTAAGTTATCTAAAAAGCTCTTGCATTTCAGGTACAATACAGAACTTTCTGTTTATCACTCAGCACTTTACTATAGAGTAGAGAAGAGGAAGATAAGCTTGTATGCATTTTGTGCACTTCCCCCTCAAATAATTTCTTCATATTTTTCCTGCAAAGACCTAACTTGGTAAATACTAGCATGTGGCGTGTTCTGTAGCTGGATCTGGACTGCCTCCTCAGCAGTGCATCTCTGTACATGTCTCAAATGTTATATCTTAGCTATGTGGTAGGTGGGCAGAATTTCAAGGCAGAAGGAGTTACATGCCAATGTCTAAGGAAAGTCAGTAATGCTCTGCTTGCTGTCACTAGATATTTCTCAATCTGACATACGTATTTTAGAGGTAGATATTTCCCTTTAGAGAATTTCCAGTAGGAAAGCAAAAACAAGCCTACAATTATTTCTGTTTAGTTTTAGTATTTATGCAAGTGTTTCTGATGCAGAAGTAATTTTTCAGTCTACAATTTATTATTTCACCTGTCTTTAAATAAGAATGCCAGCACTTTGCCATTCTGAGCAGTGAGGTGCTTTGTTTCATTTGAACTTGTACAACATGCTAGCTGTGGCAGCCTCCAGTGAAAATTTTTTGGCTTTCTGTAGTCATATATTGCCGCATCTACCAGACAGACACACCTATGTCTCTTTGGGAGCTAGAATTCAGAAACAGCAGTACTTTTTCCCTATAGTGGCATGAATGGTACAGGCAGATGTTTCTCTCTACACTGAATTTTTTTACATTTGGTGCTGAAACAAAGTGCTTCTTCATGCCCATTTTCCCTTTAAAGAAGGCTTATGATAAAGATTTCCATAATGAAAAAGTGAGGGAAGGATGTAAGTGATTTTATTTTCATGTCTGTAAGAACATGGCTCATCCACAGGTTAGCTGATTTTTGTGTATAACTCCTTTTTGCCCATAGGTTGCCATTGTTAGATTTATAAAATTGAATACCAGTTAGGAAACCCCAGAGCTTAGGTGGCTCTCTAGTCTTAATATCTTAAGGAGCTTATCTCCTTTTTTTTTTTGGCATATGCATTTCCAAAGCTGTACATAATCTATAAATATCCTTCAATTTTACTGCTAAGAAAATAATAGATAAAAAGTACTTGAATAAAATTGCAGAGAAGAAAACATCCACTGTTGTTTCTTACACAAATGTAAACAGCGTATACTTTTTCAGTAGTTGATAAAGAAAGGAATTTTAGTCCTTTCTGTAATGGAAAAGATCATTATTAGTCCTGAATTTATCCAGAGCTAGTTTTTATTTTTGTATTAAAAAGATTATTAAATAAAATTTTATAAAACAACAAATTCTAATTTTGATTAAGTGGGAACCATTTTTTTTCTTAATTTAGTTTGTAATTTTTAGCTTTCACAATAGAAAATATTTCCTTATTTTCTCACATAACTTTGAGGAAAATTATCTTTTCCAGACTTATGTTTTGAGGGTTCCAAAGAGATTAAAATATGACCAGAATGTCCATTAAAGTGTTTGGATTCCAGAATGGTGCTGTACAATTACTATGCTATTGCCACTTCACACAAAGATAATATTTGTTGAAAATTCTGTAGTGTTTCCAAGCCACTAGATTTGAGGTTTTATTATAAAATTAAAGATATATCTCTATACATTACTTAATCTGCAGGAGGGAATTAACACAGTAGCATATTTATATAACAAAGTAAGAGTAGCATCTGAAGTAACTTAAAAAAGAGATCAGGATTTTCTTGTCCACCCTTGAAAGAGAATAGCCAAAGGACAGGAACACAGTAAAATAACATTTATGTGTCAAAAGTACTCATGGCATCTGTTTTTTATTGATGAGGATAATATTTATTGCCATCTGGATTTCCTAATTCATTTTTTGATATTGCTTATCTGGGGTTGCCATAGGACACAAACAGCTGGATTAAATTCCATCATGTTGCATCATTCTGACTCATTTATTTTTTCTTATCTATGAAAATTGCTTGTTGTAAATAACATCTCACTCTTTCCCTTTCTGAAGGGCTTTGCTCTCTTGCAGAATTTATGTGGTCTCTTTTAGTATTTGTCTCTCTTCCCTTCCTCTTTTCTATTCCTGCTTTTTATTTTTACCTCTGTCTCAGATTCTGTCTCCCTTTTCCTGTTTTTCTATCCTGTTTCTTGGTTCGACAAATGCTAAGTAGCTCTATAGATATGTTTTAGCCTCATCTGTGGGATCTAAATATAAGTTTAATATTGTCTGAAAAATGTAAGATATTAGTTAAAGTTCATTTAATCTTCCCAACTGAGATTTCAATCTACCATTTTTAGAAATCCCTGATGTCATAGGGACAGAACCTTATGGCTGATTCCCTGGAACTGTTTAGCTGCTTTACAATATGTGGTGTGGAGCTTTTTATAGTTATGAAGATGCCTAATATTTCAAGCTCTTGTAGAGTAGCTGAAACCCACTAGTGCTGTATAAGACTGTAGTACCTATAGGCAAAAGAAATAGTTGCAAAAATATAATTTATCAATTTACACCCCCTTTCTTTGGAAACTGGGGTTTTTTTTCACAAACTGGACTTTTTAGGAGTATCAATTCAGCTGGAAGTCTTTCAAAAATGTTGATTCCAATCTGCCTCAGATTTTGGGTAAATACATTTTGTGTTAGCCATTTTGTGCATATTTATTTGAAAAATGCTATTTTTTCATTGCCAATGGCAAAAGCTAAAAAGAGATTCCTTATCTCTTTTGTGAGAAGGGACTTCTGATGATGAAAATGGTCATTGTTCTGCTTTAGATATTTCTTTTTAGATATTTCTTTTTTTTCTTTCTTTTAGATATTTCTTCTTACTAAATCTATTAACTTCTAGACTAAGACTAGAGCAAAACTTTTACTTATAGTTCTTCATACATGGAGTTACCCAGGTTTTTTCAAAAAGATTCTCTTTCCTCAAAAGATGCATACACATAAACAGTGAAAGGAGCAGTGACTGACCAACCCAGGTGAACTTACATGTTTTTTATCTTTATGGTATATTCTAAGAGGAACTGAAATACGTGCTCATTACTGTGCTTACCATGATGAGGGGATGGTTACTTATTGGTTAGGGTTACTTTTGTATATTTCTGAGAGTCTCAAAGTAAACAGAAAGGGCAATTAATGTATGCTCATTTAATACGTTTACTGTGTAAGGCTATAGCAAATACTCAGGAATTTCTTAGGACAGATGAATTTTGTAAGCATTATAAGCCGAGCGATGTCTACTCAATACATTATGCAATGAAAGATGTTCTTTATTATTACTCTCACATCCATTCCCACCAAGTAGTTTTACTTTGTAACCCTGTCATTGGTTGTTCTTGTATTGGTTTTTTTGAGCTTTTTATGTGTTTGTACTGGTTGTTGTATTTTTCGTGCTGCTTAGTGAACACCTTTATGAAAAATGAAAAATATCACAAAGAAGGAAAGGAAGGACTTATTTTCCTGTAGTATCATTACAGTAGCAGATCTGGATGGAGGCTGTTTTGCTTGCAGCCTCTCATGAAGCCTGGGACAAAGCTGCCGTGAGAATTCCACACCGAAGACGAGCTGGGATACTGAGGGGAGCACTGCTGTCACTACAACATGTCATGCTTGATATGAGAACAAACATAAGAACTTTACTCAGGAGATTCAGAGACCTGTAATTAACATGTGCTGAGGGGTCTGTGTAAGGAATAGAAACATGTACCATAGCATTTACTCAGTTTGGAAGCCAGCAGAAGGAAACATAATGTCCTATTTCTTTAGTTTTAAGAAGTGAGAAGTATTCTGAAGGATTCTAAGCCCTACATTCTGCTACATTTAAGCTCTGCATTGAGTTTTGGATGCTACTTGTCTTTACAGCCTGAGTACAACCCTTAAACTGTGATTGAAGGCATTGTTCTCTAAGCATGAGGTGCACTGGAAGGACAGCAGAAAAGAGGGAAATGCACCTGAGTAGGCTGATATTATATTTCTTTTAAGCCATAATTCATGAGAAAACCTGTTTCACAAATTGAACTTAAGGAAAATCAAGAATTAATTTTCTTTTCTTTTCTTTTCTTTTCTTTTCTTTTCTTTTCTTTTCTTTTCTTTTCTTTTCTTTTCTTTTCTTTTCTTTTCTTTTCTTTTCTTTTCTTTTCTTTTCTTTTCTTTTCTTTTCTTTTCTTTTCTTCTCTTCTCTTCTCTTCTCTTTCTCTTCTCTTCTCTTCTCTTTCTCTTCTCTTCTCTTCTCTTCTCTTCTCTTCTCTTCTCTTCTCTTCTCTTCTCTTCTCTTCTCTTCTCTTCTCTTCTCTTCTCTTCTCTTCTCTTCTCTTCTCTTCTCTTCTCTTCTCTTCTCTTCTTCTCTTCTCTTCTCTTCTCTTCTCTTCTCTTCTCTTCTCTTCTCTTCTCTTCTCTTCTCTTCTCTTCTCTTCTCTTTTCTTTTCTTCTCTTTTCTTTTCTTTTCTTTTCTTTTTCAATTTATCTTTTTTTAAATGGAACTGTTGGAAATATTGAGATAGCTTGAAAATATTGCTTTTAATGTTTTTCAGCTTGACTTTGGAAGGTTCCTATTTCAAGAAAGTGTGTTATTATCACGCTGGAGTTGTTAGGCTCTGCTTGGAACTCCCAGCCATGAACCAAACACAAAGCTATTACGATGTAGTTCAGACATTAGCAAATAGAAGAAGACAAAAATGACCCTAGCCTTGGGTAGCAAAAATTACTTTTGGAGTTCAAAGCTGCACTGTGATTTTCTGTCTGTTTGTTGCGGTTCAGACATTCCCCTTCCACCAGTGTATCTGCAATGTGTGACTGTGATCATAACTGTTGCTCCTGCTTGCCCTGTGTCTGCTTGTTTTGGCAGTTTCGATGGCAGAGAGCGCCGGGCCTCTTTCATGTGGTTTGTGTCACATGTGCTGCTGTGCAAGACACGCGCAGCTCTTTGGGAGCGCTCGCCGCTTGCTGCTTTGCCTGCTCTTGTGTGCTTCCTTTGCAGATGGCTTTCCTGGCTCCCATGGACCATTTGTTTGTTCAGTTTCTTTTATGGTGCATACACTCACCCCATGCAGTTCCAATGAAGTATGTGTTGTTTATTTCCTCCTCTGTCCAACTCTGAAGGTTCAGATCTAAGGAGGCAATCACTGACACTAAGCCCAACAACAGTCATTAACACAACGTGTCTTCTCCTGGGATGCTAATCTTTTCCCTCTTGGAAATGTGGAAGTCTCCACTTGTCCTTTTTTTTAACCCTGTAGTGAGTAATTTTAGCTCTCTTACCACCAGGCATCCACTGTGGATGAGATACCTTCCTATGGCAGGCCTAAAATAGGTGGACATTTGTTTCTCTCCCCATTGACAAGGAGAAGACTAGATGACAAACGTAGGCTAATTGGCTCACTTTGAGATAGCAATATCTGTGTGAGATACGTCCTCCTTCAGGGACCCAGTCTTTGTGGTGATATGCATGAATGCTCTATGCTTGCAAACTGATCTCTGGCATTTTTTCATCAGCTAATCCTCTTATCAGCACTTTCCATACCGCTTTACTCCTGAGGACAGAGTGGAGAGCCGGTGTCAGTGGAGGGGCATGTGAGTGTAAAAGATAAGGGCTGAGAGCCTCCTTTCAAGTGGGTCAGTTCAGACTCACAGGAGTTATTTATTCACTATATAAACCAGAAACAGACTAGCCTAGGTAAGAAGGGCAGGGAGAAAGAAGGTGAGAAAGTATTGGTGAGAAAGAAGGGCAAAACCCCAGAACCTGATAAACAGAAACCCCCTGGTACAGTAGGAGGACAAACTCCTACTGCAGAATATTGCAAATGCAGGTGGAAGATTTAGCAAATCCTTACAGTCTGTACTAGAAGTGCAGGCTGAGAAAGGTCAGGCTTTTCAGAATGTTAATGGTCCCATTGACATACTTCTTGAAAGAGCTGAATGTGTGCCATATACTTTATTTCTACCAAGAGCTATTTATTCCACTATCAAGGCTGATGTTTTCATTAACAACTCTGCTGGTTTTGTTCAAGAGTAAACTGTCAGAACCCAGGTAACAGTGGGAAGTTTAAAGCATTTCTGCTGATCCATAATTTTTCTCCAGCAATTTTCAGAAATTTTAACCACTTCTATATTTAAAGGTGTGCATTAGGTAAAGTAACCAGCCACATCTGGGAGAAATAAGGCTTTCTCACATCAGAAGCAAAAGCTTGCTCACTGGCAGAGCTGTTAAAATAATCCAGTTTTTACATCCATATCCTGAAATAGTACTGCAAAGATCAAATAAATAATTAGCAGCAGTGAGATTTTTATTTTAGTTGTTGTCCAGAAGAAAAAATCTTGTAAGTGTAGACTTCTTTGTGTTTACCTTAGGATTAGCAAACTGATCCTGCATGTGAACTACCTGTGATAGTACCTTTGATGCAAGTGGCAGCTCTGCTCATGGTCGACATGCACAATCTGTTCCCCCATGCAGGGTGTGAGATCTGTAGTGAAGGAGATTTTAAACCAGCAAGGTTATTACCTGGAGGAAAACCAGCACTGCGCTAACTCTACACATCAGTGTTACTGTTTCACCATAAGGTAAAGATCAAAAGGCAATAAATGTGAATCTGTGAGACCTGGGAGAAATCACAGGGTTCAAAAGGGGTTAATTGCTCTCTTATTGTATGTATTATTATATGTAAGGGCAGACTTCTACAGCTTAATTTCTAGTTTGGTGTTTTTCCATCCCATAGGAGTTTCCTGAACAAAGTTGCTGGAAAAAAAGTCCTCTGTAGTGTGAATTATAGGTAAGGATTCAGCCCTATGCTCATGAAGCGTCCTATTGTAGTCATTGTAAGTCAAGCCTGTAAAGAAGGCAAGAGTGTGTGTAATCTGCCCTTTTAAGAATTTTTTCCCTGAAAATTGATTAAAAATAAAATGAAAAATAATGTTCTCTGCCATTGGCATCAGCCTTTACAAGGCATCAAAGCAACAGACTGCTCATAATCTTAGACATTTCCTGACTGCAAAGGTCGTCTTGGAGTGACTGGGGAAAACGGAAAAAGAGTTATCTGAAGGCTAAATAAGGTGAAGGTTGCTGTGGCTAAAGTTCAAGTTTATTTATCCAGAATAAAAAAGAGAAGTGAAAAGTTTGCTGACTTA